>NC_074666.1:16602945-16722945 GCF_029448725.1 Salvelinus fontinalis | reverse complement strand
GTCTAGAGTTCTCGAAGTGTTGCAATGTGAACAGCTTAATAACGTCAACAGGTCGGGCCTACGTGTAGATAATACTTTAATAACTTCAACAGACTGGCCTATGTGTAGATAATACTTTAATAACTTCAACAGGTCGGCCTACGTGTAAACAATACTTTAATAACTTCAACAGGTCGGGCCTACGTGTAGATAATACTTTAATAACTTCAACAGGTCGGCCTACGTGTAAACAATACTTTAATAACGTCAACAGGTCGGCCTACGTGTAAACAATACTTTAATAACGTCAACAGGTCGGCCTACGTGTAAACAATACTTTAATAACGTCAACAGGTCGGCCTACGTGTAGGTAATACTTTAATAACTTCAACAGGTCGGGCCTACGTGTAGATAATACTTTAATAACTTCAACAGGTCGGCCTACGTGTAGATAATACTTTAATAACTTCAACAGACTGGCCTATGTGTAGACAACAGCTGATAAGACGCAAAGGAAAAACAAAATATTGAGGGACACGGACACAGAAAAACACTCTACAACACCACAGAACCAAACACTACCCATACAGTAGTCTTCAGTCAGTGGGCTAGAACCAAACACTACCCATATAGTAGTATTCAGTCAGTGGGCTAAAACCAAACACTACCCATATAGTAGTCTTCAGTCAGTGGGCTAGAACCAAACACTACCCATACAGTAGTATTCAGTCAGTGGGCTAGAACCAAACACTACCCATATAGTAGTCTTCAGTCAGTGGGCTAGAACCAAACACTACCCATACAGTAGTATTCAGTCAGTGGGCTAGAACCAAACACTACCCATACAGTAGTCTTCAGTCAGTGGGCTAGAACCAAACACTACCCATATAGTAGTATTCAATCAGTGGGCTAGAACCAAACACTACCCATACAGTAGTCTTCAGTCAGTGGGCTAGAACCAAACACTACCCATATAGTAGTATTCAGTCAGTGGGCTAGAACCAAACACTACCCATATAGTAGTCTTCAGTCAGTGGGCTAGAACCAAACACTACCCATACAGTAGTATTCAGTCAGTGGGCTAGAACCAAACACTACCCATATAGTAGTATTCAGTCAGTGGGCTAGAACCAAACACTACCCATATGGTAGTATTCAGTCAGTGGGCTATAACCAAACACTACCCATATAGTAGTCTTCAGTCAGTGGGATAAAACCAAACACTACCCATATAGTAGTATTCAGTCAGTGGGCTAGAACCAAACACTACCCATATAGTAGTCTTCAGTCAGTGGGCTAGAACCAAACACTACCCATACAGTAGTATTCAGTCAGTGGGCTAGAACCAAACACTACCCATACAGTAGTCTTCAGTCAGTGGGCTAGAACCAAACACTACCCATATAGTAGTATTCAATCAGTGGGCTAGAACCAAACACTACCCATACAGTAGTCTTCAGTCAGTGGGCTAGAACCAAACACTACCCATATAGTAGTATTCAGTCAGTGGGCTAGAACCAAACACTACCCATATAGTAGTCTTCAGTCAGTGGGCTAGAACCAAACACTACCCATACAGTAGTATTCAGTCAGTGGGCTAGAACCAAACACTACCCATATAGTAGTATTCAGTCAGTGGGCTAGAACCAAACACTACCCATATGGTAGTATTCAGTCAGTGGGCTATAACCAAACACTACCCATATAGTAGTCTTCAGTCAGTGGGATAAAACCAAACACTACCCATATAGTAGTATTCAGTCAGTGGGCTAGAACCAAACACTACCCATATAGTAGTATTCAGTCAGTGGGCTAGAACCAAACACTACCCATACAGTAGTATTCAGTCAGTGGGCTAGAACCAAACACTACCCATATAGTAGTATTCAGTCAGTGGGCTAGAACCAAACACTACCCATATAGTAGTATTCAGTCAGTGGGCTAGAACCAAACACTACCCATATAGTAGTCTTCAGTCAGTGGGCTAGAACCAAACACTACCCATATAGTAGTCTTCAGTCAGTGGGCTAGAACCAAACACTACCCATATAGTAGTATTCAGTCAGTGGGCTAGAACCAAACACTACCCATATAGTAGTCTTCAGTCAGTGGGCTAGAACCAAACACTACCCATATAGTAGTATTCAATCAGTGGGCTAGAACCAAACACTACCCATATAGTAGTATTCAGTCAGTGGACTAGAACCAAACACTACCCATATAGTAGTATTCAGTCAGTGGGCTAAAACCAAACGCTACCCATACAGTAGTGTCACGGCCCTGATCTGTTTCATCTGTCTTTGTGATTGTCTCCACCCACCTCCAGGTGTCACCTGTTTCCTCATTAGTCCCTAGGTACTTATTCCTGTGTTCCCTGCTTGTCTGTTGCCAGTTTGTCTTGTTTGTCAAGTCAACCAGCGTGTTTTTTCCTGTTCTGCTGCTTTTTCCTTCTCTCTGTTTTGTTAGTTCTCCCGGTTGTGACCCTTGCCTGTCTGGACTCTGAACCCGCCTGCATGACCATTCTGCCTGCCCGCCACTCTCTACCTTCTGGACTCTGACCTGGTTTTGGATCTTTTGCTCGTTCTATGACCATTCTCTTGCCTACCCCTTGGATTATAATAAATATCAGAGACTCAAACAATCTGCCTACCGTGTCTGCATCTGGGTCTCACTTTGTGCCCTTATACAGTAGTCTTCAGTCAGTGGGCTAGAACCAAACAATACCCATATAGTAGTATTCAGTCAGTGGGCTAGAACCAAACACTACCCATACAGTAGTATTCAGTCAGTGGGCTAGAACCAAACACTACCCATACAGTAGTATTCAATCAGTGGGCTAGAACCAAACACTACCCATATAGTAGTATTCAATCAGTGGGCTAGAACCAAACACTACCCATATAGTAGTATTCAGTCAGTGGGCTAGAACCAAACACTACTAATATAGTAGTATTCAATTAGTGGCCTAGAACCAAACACTACCCATACAGTAGTATTCAATCAGTGAGATAGAACCAAACACTACCCATACAGTAGTATTCAATCAGTGGGATAGAACCAAACACTACCCATATAGTAGTATTCAGTTAGTGGCCTAGAACCAAACACTACTAATATAGTAGTATTCAGTTAGTGGCCTAGAACCAAACACTACCCATACAGTAGTATTCAATCAGTGAGATAGAACCAAACACTACCCATATAGTAGTATTCAATCAGTGGGCTAGAACCAAACACTACCCATATAGTAGTATTCAGTCAGTGGGCTAGAACCAAACACTACCCATACAGTAGTATTCAATCAGTGGGCCAGAACCAAACACTACCCATACAGTAGTATTCAGTCAGTGGGCTAGAACCAAACACTACCCATACAGTAGTATTCAATCAGTGGGCTAGAACCAAACACTACCCATATAGTAGTATTCAGTCAGTGGGCTAGAACCAAACACTACTAATATAGTAGTATTCAGTCAGTGGGCTAGAACCAAACACTACCCATATAGTAGTTTCCAGTCAGTGGGTCTAGAAATGAGGTGAAGGATAAAGAAACAGCTCTTCTTTGTTGTATGTCATCAAATGTCAACATTCCGTTGCAAGATGGCTGCCGTGCCTCCCAGACACAAACACACTGCTGTCTAGCAAACCCGCCATGCACCTCAGAATCGACACAGACAGACATGCTGGTGTACAAACATACTAGCGAACAAGCCAATGGACAGACACAAGACAAAACACACATAGCATTACTCATCATGTACCATTAACAGGATATCTGAAATCCCAACCCTGTATGGGAAAAATCCTTCTGATAGCATATTTCTTATTTTTCATCGGCCTGCTGACATGAATTATTTGATCCATTTAGAAAGCCCTTCAATCCATCCTTGATGCTTCGCATTATTATTCTACATATAACCATTATTCTGTATATAACCATTACACTGTATATAACCATTATTCTGTATATAACCATTATTCTGTATAAACATTATTCTGTATATAACCATTATTCTGTATAACCATTATTCTGTATATAACCATTATTCTGTATAACCATTATTCTGTATATAACCATTATTCTGTATAACCATTATTCTGTATATAACCATTATTCTGTATAGCCATTATTCTGTATATAACCATTATTCTGTAGATAACCATTATGTTTATAACCATTATTATTTAATCATTATTCTGTATATAACTATTATTCTGTATATGACAATTATTCTGTATTTAACTATTATTATATAACCATTATTCTGTATATAACCATTATGTTTATAACCATTATTATATAACCATTATTCGGTATATAACACATTCAGGGGTTTGAGCCCTGAATACTGATTGGCTGACTGTCACGTTCGTCATATGAATCGGACCAAGGTGCAGCGTGGTATACGTACATTCTTCTTTAACATTGAACAAACAAAACGTGAAGATATATGAAATAGTGCAGACGGGCAACTAAACATAAAATAAGAACCCACAAACACCAAAGGGGAAATGGCTACCTAAATTGGATCCCCAATCAGAGACAACGATAAACAGCTGCCTCTGATTGGGAACCATATCAGGCCACCATAAACATACAAATACCTAGACCTACAAAACCCTAGACATACAAAAACCCTAGACAATACAATACAAAGGTGCGGACTCCCGGCTGCAAACCTGAACCTATAGGGGAGGGTCTCGGTGGGCATCTATCCTTGCTGGCGGCTCTGGTTCTGGACGCCGCCCCCCCTCTTTACGCTGATCCCTCCGCCTTTATAGAACCAGATCGTGGATCATCGCCGGAGGTTCTGGACTGCGGATCATCGCCGGAGGCCCCGGACTGGGAAACGTCTCTGGAGACCGTGGACTGGGACCTTCGCTGGAGACCCCGGACTGGGGACCGTCGCTGGAGACCCCTGACTGGGGACCGTCGCTGGAGGCCCCGGACTGGGGATATTCGCTGGAAGCCCTGTACTGGGGACCATCGCTGGAGACCCCGGACTGGGGACCGTCGCTGGAGACCCCGGACTGGGGACCGTCGCTGGAGACCCCGGACTGGGGACCGTCTCTGGAGACCTCGGACTGGGGAACGTCGCTGGAGACTCCGGACTGGGGAACGTCGCTGGAGGCTCCGGACAGGGGACCGTCGCTGGAGGCTCTGGACTTGGGATCGTCGCTGGAGGCTCCGGACTGGGGACCGTCGCTGGAGGCTCCGGACTGGAGATCCTCGCTGGAGGCTCCGGACTGGGGATCGCCGCTGGAGGCTCCGGACTGGGGATCGTTGCTGGAGGCCCCCGGACTGGGGACCGTTGTTGGAGGTTCCGGACTGTGGACTGTCGTTGGAGGTTCCGGACTGTGGCCCGTCGTTGGAGGTTCCGGACTGTGAAACGTCGCCGGAAGCTCTGGACTGGGAACTGTCGCCAGAAGCTCTGGACTGGGTACTGTCGCCGGAAGCTCTGGACTGGGTACTGTCGCCGGAAGATCTGGACTGGGTACTGTCGCCGGAAGCTCTGGACTGGGTCTGTCGCCGGAAGCTCTGGACTGGGAACTGTCGCCAGAAGCTCTGGACTGGGAACTGTCGCCAGAAACTCTGGACTGGGAACTGTCGCCAGAAGCTCTGGACTGGGAACTGTCGCCGGAAGCTCTAGACTGTGGAAGCGCTCTGGAAGCCTGATGCGTGGTGCCGGAACTGGTGGTACCGGGCTGAGGACACACACCTCAGGGCGAGTGCGGGGAATAGGCACAGGCGGTACTGGACTGTGGAAGTGCACTGGAGGCCTGATACGTGGTCCCGGAAGTGGTGGTACCGGGCTGAGGACACGCACCTCAGGGCGAGTGCGGGGAAGAGGCACAGGCCATACTGGACTGTGGAAGCGCACTGGAGGCCTGATACATGGTGCCGGAACTGGTGGTACCGGGCTGGGGACACGCACCTCAGGGCGAGTGCGAAGACGAGGCACAGGACGTACTGGACTGTGGAGGCGCACTGGAGATCTAGAGCGTAGAGCTGTCACAATGCATCCTGGCTGGATGCTCACTTGAGCCCGGCAAGTGCGAAGTGCTGGAATAGAGAGCACCCGGCTATGAATGCGAACTGGAGACACCGTGCGCATCACTGCGTAACACGGTGTCTGACCAGTCACACGCTCCCCAGCACGCCCGCTCTGCAGCGCTCTCAATGCTAGCACCTCTCTCCGGGAATCTTGCGTCGAACTCCCTGACTGGCTCTGGTTTGTTCCTCTGCTCCGCCAACTGCTCCATGTCCCCCCCCCCCCCCGAAAAAAACATTCTTGGGGTTTCTGTGGCCTGCCTCGTTAGTATAACTCCACGTAATAACGCCGTTCCACTTTTGCTGCCTCTATTTCCTCCTTCGGAAGGCGATACTCTCCGGCCTGCGTCCAGAGTCCTGTTCCGTCCACAATCTCCTCCCAGGTCCATTCCTCCTGAACACGCTGCTTGGTACATTTATGGTGGGTTCTTCTGTCACGTTCGTCATATGAATCGGACCAAGGTGCAGCGTGGTATGCGTACATTCTTCTTTAATAAAGAAAGAACACTGAACAAACAAAACGTGAAGCTATATGAAATAGTGCAGACAGGCAACTAAACATAGAATAAGAACCCACAAACACCAATGGGGGAAATGGCTACCTAAATTGGATCCCCAATCAAAGACAACGATAAACAGCTGCCTCTGATTGGGAAACATATCAGGCCACCATAAACATAAAAATACCTAGACCTACAAAACCCTAGACATACAAAAACCCTAGACAATACAAAAACTATCATAATCCACCCTAGTCATACCCTGACCTAACCAAAATATAGAGAAAAACAGAGATATCTCAGGTCAGGGCGTGACACTGACAGCCGTATTATGTCAGACCGTATACCACGGGTATGACAACATTTATTTTTCTTGCTCTAATTATGTTGGTAACCAGTTTATAATAACAATAAGGCACCACGGGGTTTGTGATATATTTATATTCATTTGTGTTTATTATGGATCTCCATTAGTTCCTGCCAAGGCAGCAGCTACTCTTCCTGGGGTTTATTATGGATCTCCATTAGTTCCTGCCAAGGCAGCAGCTACTCTTCCTGGGGTTTATTATGGATCCCCATTAGTTCCTGCCAAGGCAGCAGCTACTCTTCCTGGGGTTTATTATGGATCTCCATTAGTTCCTGCCAAGGCAGCAGCTACTCTTCCTGGGGTTTATTATGGATCCCCATTAGTTCCTGCCAAGGCAGCAGCTACTCTTCCTGGGGTTTATTATGGATCTCCATTAGTTCCTGCCAAGGCAGCAGCTACTCTTCCTGGGGTTTATTATGGATCCCCATTAGTTCCTGCCAAGGCAGCTGCTACTCTTCCTGGGGTTTATTATGGATCCCCATTAGTTCCTGCCAAGGCAGCTGCTACTCTTCCTGGGGTTTATTATGGATCCCCATTAGTTCCTGCCAAGACAGCAGCTACTCTTCCTGGGGTTTATTATGGATCCCCATTAGTTCCTGCCAAGGCAGCGGCTACTCTTCCTGGGGTTTATTATGGATCCCCATTAGTTCCTGCCAAGGCAGCAGCTACTCTTCCTGGGGTTTATTATGGATCCCCATTAGTTCCTGCCAAGGCAGCAGCTACTCTTCCTGGGGTTTATTATGGATCCCCATTAGTTCCTGCCAGGGCAGCAGCTACTCTTCCTGGGGTTTATTATGGATCCCCATTAGTTCCTGCCAAGGCAGCAGCTACTCTTCCTGGGGTTTATTATGGATCCCCATTAGTTCCTGCCAAGGCTGCAGCTACTCTTCCTGGGGTTTATTATGGATCCCCATTAGTTCCTGACAAGGCATCAGCTACTCTTCCTGGGGTTTATTATGGATCCCCAATTGTTCCTGCCAAAGCATCAGCTACTCTTCCTGGGGTTTATTATGAATCCCCATTAGTTCCTGCCAAGGCAGCAGCTACTCTTCCTGAGGTCCAGCAAAATTAAGGCACTTTATACCATTTAAAAAACATTACAATACATTCACAGATTTCACAACACACTGTGTGCCCTCAGGCCCCTACTCCACCACTACCACTTATCTACAGTACTAAATCCTCCTCCGTGTGTGTGTGTGTGTGTGTGTGTGTGTGTGTGTGTGTGTGTGCATCATTCCTGTTAAGGTTTTCAGCATGTATACATAATTTGTGTCAAGCATTTATAACGTTATATAACAGTAATATTTATGTGTGTGTGTGTGTGTGTGTGTGTGTGTGTGCGTGTGCGTGTGCGTGTGCGTGTGCGTGTGCGTGTGCGTGTGTGTGTGTGTGTGTGTGCCAATGTTTGTCTTGCTTCACAGTCCCCACTGTTCCATAAGGTGTTTTTTTAATCTGCTTTTTTATATCAGATTTTACTGCTGGCATCAGTTACTTGATGTGGAATAGAGTTCCATGTAGTCATGGCTCTATGTAGTACTGTGCCCCTCCCATAGTCTGTTCTGGACTGTGAAGAGACCTCTTGTGGCATGTCTTGTGGGGTATGCATGGGTGTCTGAGCTGTGTGCCAGTAGTTTAGACAGACCGCTCGGTGCATTCATAAATAGTGATGAAGTCAATCTCTCCTCCACTTTGAGCCAGGAGAGATTGATATGCATATTATTAATATTAGCTCTCTGTGTACATCCAAGGGCCAGCCATGCTGCCCTTTTCTGAGCCAATTGTAATTTTCCTTTTTTGTGGCACCGGACCACACGACTGAACAGTAGTCAAGGTGCGACAAAACTAGGGCCTGTAGGACCTGCCTTGTTGATAGTGTTGTTAAGAAGGTAGAAACTAGGGCCTGTAGGACCTGCCTTGTTTATAGTGTTGTTAAGAAGGTAGAAACTAGGGCCTGTAGGACCTGTCTTGTTGATAGTGTTGTTAAGAAGGTAGAAACTAGGGCCTGTAGGACCTGCCTTGTTGATAGTGTTGTTAAGAAGGTAGAAACTAGGGCCTGTAGGACCTGCCTTGTTGATAGTGTTGTTAAGAAGGTAGAAACTAGGGCCTGTAGGACCTGCCTTGTTGATAGTGTTGTTAAGAAGGTAGAAACTAGGGCCTGTAGGACCTGCCTTGTTGATAGTACTGTTAAGAAGGTAGAAACTAGGGCCTGTAGGACCTGCCTTGTTGATAGTGTTGTTAAGAAGGTAGAAACTAGGGCCTGTAGGACCTGCCTTGTTGACAGTGTTGTTAAGAAGGCAGAGCCTCGCTTTATTATAGACAGACTTCTCCCCATCTTAGCTACTACTGCATCAATATGTTTTGACCATGACAGTTTACAATCTAGTGTTACTCCAAGCAGTTTAGTCACCTCAACTTGCTCAATTTCCAAATAATTTATTACAAGATTTAGTTGAGGTTTAGGGTTTAGTGGGTGCTTTGTTCCAAATACAATGCTTTTAGTTTTAGAAATATTTAGGGCTAACTTATTCCTTGCCACCCACTCTGAAACTAACTGCAGCTCTTTGTTGAGTGTTGCAGTCATTTCAGTCGCTGTAGTAGCTGACATGTATAGTGTTGAGTCATCCGCATACATAGAAACTCTGGCTTTACTCAAAGTCAGTGGCATGTTGTTAGTAAAATAAAAATAAAAAGCATGGCTTAATAACCAAGGCTAAGGGCTGTATCCAGGCACTCCGCAATGCCTCGTGCCTAAGAACAGCCCTTAGCCATGGTATATTGGCCATATACCACACCCCCTCGTGCCTTATTGCTTAATTATATAACCATTATTCTGTATATAACCATTATTATATAACCATTATTCTGTACATAACCATTATTATATAACCATTATTCTGTATATAACCATTATTGTATAACCATTATTCTGTATATAACCATTATTGTATAACCAATATTCTGTATATAACCATTATTATATAACCATTAGTCTGTATCTTGGGGAGGCAGGTAGCCTAGTGGTTAGAGCGTTGGACTAGTAACCGAAAGGTTGCAAGATCAAATCCTCGAGCTGTCACAAGGTAAAAATTGTTCTGCCCCTGAACAAGGCAGTTAACCCACTGTTCCTAGGCCGTCATTGTAAATAATAATTTGTTCTTAACTGACTTGCCTAGTTAAATAAATATAACCAGTATGAAAATGTATTGGTCACATGGTTAGCAGATGTTAATACAAAAGTAGCGAAATGCTTGTGCTTCTAGTTCCGACAGTGCAGTAATATCTAACAAGTAATCAGCAATTCCACAACAGCTACCTAATACACACAAATCTAAGTATGGAATAATAATATGTACATATAAATACATGGATGAGCGATGACCGAGCGGCATAGGCAAGATGCAATAGATGGTATAGAATACAGTATAGACATATGAGATGAGTAATGCAAGATACATAATCATTATTAAAGTGGAATTATTAAAGTGACTAGTGATCCATTTATTAAAGTGGCCAATGATTTCAAGTCTGTATGTAGGCAGCAGCCACTCAATGTTAGTGATGACTGTTTAACAACCTGATGGCCTTGAGATAGAAGCTGTTTTTCAGTCTCTCGGTCCCAGCTTTGATGCACCTGTACTGACCTCGCCTTCTGGATGATAGTGGGGTGAACAGGCAGTGGCTCGGGTGGTTGGTGTCCTTGATCATCTTTTTGGTCTTCCTGTGACATCGGGTGCTGTATGTATCCTGGAGGTCAGGTAGTTTGCCCCCAGTGATGTGTTGTGCAGACCTCACTACCCTCTGGAGAGCCTTGCGGTTGTGGGCGGAGCAGTTGCCGTACCAGGCGGTGATACAGCCCGACAGGATGTTCTCAATTGTGCATCTGTAAAAGTTTGTGAGGATTTTAGGTGACAAGCCAAATTTCTTCAGCCTCCTGAGGTGAAGAGGCACTGTTGTGCCTTCTTCACAACGCTGTCTGTGTGGGTGGACCATTTCAGTTTGTCTGTGATATGTACGCAGAGGACCTTAAAACTTTACACCTTCTCCACTGCTGTCCCATCGATGTGGATAGGGTGTTGCTCCCTCTGCTGTTTCCTGAAGTCCACGATCATCTCCTTTGTTTTGTTGACGTTGAGTGAGAGGTTGTTTTCCTGACACCACACTCCGAGTGCCCTCACCTCCTCCCTGTAGGCAGTCTTGTCGTTGTTGGTAATCAAACCCACTACTGTAGTGTCGTCTGCATACTTGATGATTGAGTTGGAGGCGTGCATGGCCACGCCGTCATGGGTGAAAAGGGAGTACAGGAGGAGGCTGAGCACGCACCCTTGTGGGGCCCCAGGGTTGAGGATCAGCGAAGTGGAGGTGTTGTTTCCTACCTTCACCACCTGGGTTTCAGCCCGTCAGAAAGTCCAGGACCCAATTGCATAGGGCGGGGTTGAGACTCAGAGCCTCCAGCTTAATGAGCTGTAGTTGATGAACAACATTCTTACATAGGTATTCCTCTTGTCCAGATGGGATAGGGCAGTGTGCAGTGTGATGGTGATTGCATCGTCTGTGGACCTATTGGGGCGGAATGCAAATTGAAGTGTGTATAGGGTGGCAGGTAAGGTGGAGGTGATATGATCCTTGACTAGTCTCTCAAAGCACTTCATGATGACGGAAGTGAGTGCTATGGGGCGATAGTAATTTAGTTCAGTTACCTTTGCCTTCTTGGGTACAGGAACAATGGTGGCCATCTTGAAGCATGTGGGGACAGCAGACTTGGATAGGGAGAGATTGAATATGTCCGTAAACACACCAGTCAGCTGGTCTGCGCATGCTCTGAGGACGCGGCTAGGGATGTCGTCTGGGCTGGCAGCCTGCGAGGGTTAACGCGTTTAAATGTCTTACTCACGTCGGCCATGGAGAAGGAGAGCCCACAGTCCTTGGTAGCGGCCGCGTCGGTGGCTCTGTATTATCCTCAAAGCGGGCAAAGAAGGTGTTTAGTTTGTCTGGAAGCAAGACGTCGGTAACCATGACGTGGCTGGTTTTGTTTTTGTAGTCCGTAATTGCCTGTAGACCCTGCCCACATACGTCTTGTGTCTGAGCCGTTGAATTGCGACTCCACTTTGTCCCTTTACCAACGTTTCGCCTGTTTGATTGCCTTGCGGAGGGAATAACTACACTGTTTATATTCAGCCATATTTCCAGACCTCTTTCCATGGTTAAATGCGGTGTTTCGCGCTTTCAGTTTTACGTGAATGCCGCCATCCATCCACGGTTTCTGGTTAGGGTAGGTTTTAAACAGGGGGACAACATCTCCCATGCACTTCCTTATAAACTCACTCATCAGCGTAGAAATCTATCTTATTCTCTGAGGCTGCCCGGAACATTTCCCAGTCCTCGTGATCAAAACAATCTTGAAGCGTGGATTCCGATTGGTCAGACCAGTGTTGAATAGTTCTAGTCACGGGTACATCCTGTTTGAGTTTCTGCCTGTAAGACGGTAGGAGCAAAATGGAGTTGTGGTCGGATTTGCCGAAGGGAGTACAGGGGAGGACCTTTTATGCATCGTGGAAGTTAGAGTAGCAGTGATCCAGTGCATTGCCTGCACGAGTGCTACAATCAATATGCTGATAGAATTTAGGTAGCCTTGTTCTCAAATTTGCTTTGTTAAAATCCCCAGCTACAATAAATGCAGCCTCAGGATATATGGTTTATAGTTTGCATAGAGTCCAGTGAAGTTCCTTGAGGGCCATCATGCTATCAGCTTGAGGAGGGATATACACGACTGTGATAATAACCGACGATAATTCTCTTGGCAGATAATATGGACAGCATTTGATTGTAAGGAATTCTAGGTCAGGTGAACAAAAGGACTTGAGTTCCTGTATGTTGTTACGATTACACCATGAGTCATTAATCATAAGGCATACACTCCCGCCCTTCTTCTTCCCAGAGACATGTTTATTTCTGTCGGCGCGACACATAAAGAATCCCAGTGGCTGTACCGACTCCGACAACATATCCCGAGAGAGCGATGTTGCCGTGAAACAGAGAATGTTACAATCCAGAATGTCTCTCTGGAAAGCAACCCTTGCCCTAATTTCGTCTACCTTGTTATCTAGACTGGACATTGGCGAGTAATATACTCGGGAAAGCGGTGGGTGGTGTGCACGCCTCCGAAGTCTGACCAGAAGGCCGCTCCGTCTACCTCTTCTGCGGCAACGTTGTTTTGGGTCGGCCTCTGGAATCAGATCCAATGTCATGAGTGGTGGTGAGAACAAATGATACGCTTCGGGAAAGTCGTATTCCTGGTCGGAATGTTGGTAAGTTGACGTCTCTATGATATCCAATAGTTCTTTCCGGCTATATCTAATAACACTTAACATTTTCTGGGCTAACAAAGTAAGAAATAATACATAAAAAACAAAATACTGCATAGTTTCCTAAGGACTAGAATCGAGGCAATCATCTCTGTCGGCGTCATCTTGCACAGTATTATGTATATAACCATTATGGTATATATAACCATGATTATGTATATAACCATTATTGTGTATCTAACCATTATTGTATAACCATTATTATTTAACCTTTATTCTGTAAATAACCATTATTATGTATATAACCATTATTCTTTATACAACCACTATTCTGTAAATAACCATTATTCTGTAAATAACCATTATTCTGTATATAACCATTATTCTGTATATAACCATTAATCTGTATATAACCATTATTGTGTATCTAACCATTATTGTATAACCATTATTATATAACCATTAATCTATATAATCATTATTATGTATGTAACCATTATTATATAACCATTATGCTTTATACAACCACTATTCTGTATATAACCCTTATTATATAATCACTATTCTGTATATAACCCTTATTATACAATCATTATTCTGTATATAACTATTATTATATAACCATTATTATTTGACAATTAGTATGTATATAATCATTATTATATAACTATTCTTCTGTATTCAACCATTATTCTGTATATACCCATTATTTTGTAAATAACCATTATTATATAACCATTTTTCTATATATAACCATTATTATATAATCATTATTATTTATCAATTATTATGTATACAACCCTTATTGTATACCTTGTATTTTGTATATAACTGTAACGGTTTCTCTCCTCCTCTTCGTCTGAAGAGGAGGAGTAGGGATCAGACCAAAATGCAGCGGGTTTTGAACACATAATGAATATTTATTAATAGAACGACGAAACACGAAGAACACTTGAATAAACTTCAAAACAAATAAACGACGTAGACTGACCTAAACTAGAGAACTTACAAATACACGAAGAACGCACGAACAGGTACAGACTAAAAAAAAACGCTACAGTCCCGTGTGGTACGAACATACATACAGACACGGAAGACAACCACCCACAAACAAACAGTGAAACCAGCCTACCTTAAAACCTCTACCGAGTACCTAACCCGGATTCGGGAGCACCCCCCACCCCCCCCCCACACTGATTAGCATCGCTAGCATAGCGTCACAATTAAATAGTAGCATCTAAATATCATTAAATCACAAGTCCAAGACACCCAATGAAAGACACAGATCTTGTGAATAAAGCCACCATTTCAGATTTTTAAAATGTTTTACAGGGAAGACACAATATGTAAATCTATTAGCTAAACACGTTAGCAAAAGACACCATTTTTTTACTCCAACAGTTTTTTCCTGCGTCAGTAGCTATCACTAATTCAACTAAATGAAAATATATATAGCCACTAACCAACAAACAAATTCATAAGATGACAGTCTGATAACATATTTATGGTATAGCATAGTTTTTTTTTTTTAAATGTGCATTTTTCAGGTATAAATCACAGTTCTACATTGCAGCTGCAATCTGATATAGTGCTGATGCAGCCAGAACAATTACAGAGACCAACTTCATATAACTAATTACTTGTCTTAAAACATTTCAGAAAAAATACACAGCGTACAGATATTGAAAGCCCAACATCTGGTGAATCCAAACAATATTTCAGATTTATTAAATGTTTTATAGCGAAAACAAAATGTAGCGCTAAATTAGCATAGCCACGCCAGCCAGAACCAGCTGGGCGCGCTCGACCAGTTCACATGCACGACAGATATATGAAATAACATCGTAAATTGGGTCTTACTATTGCTGATCTTTCATCAGAATGTTGATAAAGGTGTCCTTAGTCCTGATGAGTCGTTCAATCCATTCACAATGGCAACTTTCCCTCTTCATTTAGCGTAGGTACTGGTCGACTAGCACGGTTCTGTCCAAAGTTAAAAAACTCACAGAACGGAACACGGCAAAACTCCCGAAAAAATTCAAATAATCTGATTAAACTATATTGAAAAAACATACATTAAGATGATATGGTCACATGTATCAAACAAACTTCGAGACGGAGATAGTTTTCATCCGTAACGGCAGCATAACAAAAGACAATTGCACCTCTAAAACGCGCGTTTCAGAAAACCGGAAGTTGTCGGTCACGCTAAAGAAATAGGTCTTATTTCACGTCAGTACAAGATAAACAAAAAATTTCTCCTCTGACGTCTTCCTGACACCCAGAGGAAGACGAATGAAGTGTGTTTCGGGTCATAGGTGGCGTGACCATATATAGGCAGAGCGTTGAAGCGAGCATACACATCTTGCAATCTTCTTCTTGCTCAGGGAAAGTGCTGTCAAATGACTTGTGTTTCACTCAGAGACAAAATTGAAATGGTTTTAGAAACCATAGCTTGTTTTCTATCCAATGGTATATGGTTATATGCATATAGTAACAGCAATAATTGAATAAGAGGCAGTTTAATCTGTAGAGGCAATTATGCTAATGCGAAAACAGCACCCCCTGTATTCTCAAGAAGTTATGGTTCTCAATCAGAGGAAACGTCAAACACCTGCCTCTAATTGAGAACCATATCAGGCAACACATTAAACCCAACATAGAAACACTACACATAGAATGCCCACCCCAACTCACGCCCTGACCAACCAAACACACACAAAAACAATGGAAAACAGGTCAGGAACGTGACAATAACCATTATTTTGTGTATATAACCATACTATTCTCTATATAAAGATTATTCTGTATATAACCATTATCTTATAATCATTATGCATTTAACCATTGTTATGTAACCATTATTCTGTATACAACCATTAATCTGCATATTCCCATTATTGTATAATCATTATACGGTATATAAACATTATTATACAACCTTAATGCTTTATTTAACCATTATTCTGTATATAACCATAAATATATAACCATTATGTATATAATCATTATTATGTATAACCATTATTATGTATATACCCATCATTATATAACCATTATGTATATAACCATTATTATGTATATAACCATAAATATATAACCATCATTATATAACTATTATGTATGTAGCCATTATTATGTATAACCATTATTATGTATATAACATTATTATATAGTCATTATGCTGTATGTAAGCATTATTATATAACCATTCATATTGTATATATCCATTATTCTGTATACAACCTGTATATAACCATTATTCTGTATATAACCATTATTATATAAAATTATTCTGTATATAACCATTATTATATATTTAACCATTATTCTTTATATCACCATTATTATATAATCATTATTATGTATTTATACATTATTCTATAACCTTTATATAACCACTATTCTGTATATAACCATTATTCTTTATAACCATTATTATGTATATAACCATTATTATGTATAACCATTATTCTGTATATACCCATCATTATATAACCATTATGTATGTAACCATTATTATGTATAACCATTATTCTGTATATACCCATCATTATATAACCATTATGTATATAACCATTATTCTGTATATACCCATCATTATATAACCATTATTCTGTATATACCCATCATTGTATAACCATTATTCTGTATATACCCATCATTGTATAACCATTATTCTGTATATACCCATCATTGGATAACCATTATTCTGTATATACCCATCATTATATAAACATTATTCTGTATATAACCATCATTATATAACCATTATTCTGTATATAACCATCATTATATAACCATTATTATGTATAACCATTATTCTGTATATAACCATCATTATATAACCATTATGATGTATAACTATTATTATGTATATTATTATTAACATTATTATATAGCCATAAATATTGTATATAACCATTATTCTGTATATAACCATTATTTATATAGCATTATGTATATAACCATTATTCTGTATCTAACCATTATTATATAATCATTAATCTTGTATATAAACATTTTCCGGCATATAAGCAATGTTCTGTATATAACCATTATCCTGTATCTAACCATTATTATATGACCATTATTCTATATATAACCATTATTCTGTATATAACCATTATTCTGTATTTAACCATTATTATATAACCATTATTCTTTATATAACCATTATTCTGTGAACAGTATAACCATTTTATCTGTATATAAGCAATATTCTGTATAACCATTATTCTATATTTAACTCATATTTTGTATATAATCATTATTATATAACTATTATTATATATGTAACCATTATTCTGTATATCACCTTTATTATATAATCGTTATTCTGTATAGAACCATTATTCTGTATAGAACCATTATTCTGTATAGAACCATTATTCTGTATAGAACCATTATGGTGTATACAACCCTTATTATGTATTTAACCATTATTATAAACTGGGTGGTTCCAGCCCTGAATGCTGATTGGCTGACAGCCTTGCTATATCAGACCGTATAACACGGGTATGACAAAACATTTATTTTTTACTGCTTTAATTACGTTGGTAACCAGTTTATAATAGCAATAAGGCACCTCTGGGGTTTGTGCTATACGGCCAATATACCACGGCTAAGGACTGTATCCGGGCACTCCGCGTTGAGCCGTGCTAAGAAAAGCCCTTAGCCGTGGTATATTGGCCATATACCACACTCCCTCGTGCCTTATTGCTTAATTATATAATCGTTATTATATAACCATTATTCTGTATATAACCATTATGTTTATAACCATTATTCTGCCTAACCATTATTCTGTATAACCATTATTATGTATATAACCATTATTCTGTATATAACCATTATTCTGTATATAACCATTATTATATACCATTATTCTGTATATAACCATTATTCTGTATAACCATTATTCTGTATATAACCATGATTCTGTATATAACCATTATTCTGTATGTAACCATTATTCTGTATAACCATTATTCTGTATAACCACTATTATGTATATAACCATTATTATATGACCATTATTCTGTATATAACCATTATTATGTATATAACCATTATTATATGACCATTATTCTGTATATAACCATAATTCTGTATATAACCATTATTATGTATGTAACCATTATTCTGTATAACCATTATTCTGTATAACCATTATGTGTATAGCCATTATTCTGTCTAACCATTATTCTGTATAACCATTATGTGTATAACCATTATTCTGTCTAACCATTATTCTATATATAACCATTATTATATACCATTATTCTGTATAACCATTATTCTGTATATAACCATAATTCTGTATATAACCATTATTATGTATGTAACCATTATTATATACCCGTTATTCTGTATATAACCATTATTCTGTATATAATATAATCTCCCAGTGGAGACAGAAATAGATTGAGACCCTTGACGTGTCTGGAGCTGTATTCCTGACACTCATCTCCAGGCCTGGGTTTAAGGTTTGATTTGATTATCTCCCTGAATTAAGTATGCACAACTGAGACCCAGAGAGATCGATAAAAACTCAATTGAGTACAAAACTATTATGTATTAACATAAACACGGGGTCTATCCCAACATCTCCTTATCCTCCTAATCCTCCTCTCGCCCTCTCCCCCTATCCTCTTAATCCTCCTCTACCCCATCCTCCTAATCCTCCTATCCCCCTAATCCACCTCTACCCCAATCCTCCTCTCCCCTCTCCTCCTATCGCCCTAATCCTCCTCTAGCCCTATCCTCCTCTCCACCTCTCTCCCAATCCTCCTATCCCCCTAATCCCCTTCTACCCCAATCCTCCTCTATCCCTATCCCCCTAATCCTCCTCTACCACTATCCCCCTAATCCTCCTCTACCCCTAATCCTCCTCTAGCCCTATCCTCCGCTCCACCTCTCCCCCTAATCCTCCTCTACCACTATCCCCCTAATCCTCCTCTACCCCTAATCCTCCTCTACCACTATCCCCCTAATCCTCCTCTACCCCTAATCCTCCTCTACCACTATCCCCTAATCCTCCTCTACCCCTATCCCCCTAATCCTCCTCTACCCCTATCCTCCTCTAACCCTAATCCTCCTCTACCCTAATCCTCCTCTACCCCTAATCCTCCTCTACCCCTATCCCCCTAATCCTCCTCTAACCCTAATCCTCCTCTAACCCTAATCCTCCTCTACCCTAATCCTCCTCTACCCCTAATCCTCCTCTATTCCTATCCCCCTAATCCTCCTCTACCCCTAATCCTCCTCTATTCCTATCCCCATAATCCTCCTCTTCCCCTATCCTCCTCTACCCCTATCCCCCTAATCCTTCTCTCCCCCTAATCCCGCTATCCCCCTAATCCTCCTCTCCCACTAATCCCCCTATCCCCCTAATCCTCCTCTCCCACTAATCCCCCTATCCCCTAATCCTCCTCTACCCCTATCCCCCTAATCCTCCTCTACCACTATCCCCCTAATCCTCCTCTACCCCAATCCTCCTCTACCCCTATCCCCCTAATCTTCCTCTCCCCCTAATCCTCCTCTACCACTATCCCCCTAATCCTCCTCTACCCCAATCCTCCTCTACCCCTATCCCCCTAATCTTCCTCTCCCCCTAATCCTCCTCTACCACTATCCCCCTAATCCTCCTCTACCCCAATCCTCCTCTACCCCTATCCCCCTAATCCTCCTCTACCCCTAATCCTCCTCTACCACTATCCCCCTAATCCTCCTCTACCCCAATCATCCTCTACCACTATCCCCCTAATCTTCCTCTCCCCCAATCCTCCTCTACCACTATCCCCCTAATCCTCCTCTACCACTATCCCCCTAATCCTCCTCTACCCCAATCCTCCTCTACCCCTATCCCCTAATCTTCCTCTCCCCCTAATCCTCCTCTACCACTATCCCCCTAATCCTCCTCTACCACTATCCCCCTATCCTCCTCTACCCCAATCCTCCTCTACCCCTATCCCCTAATCTTCCTCTCCCCCTATCCTCCTCTACCACTATCCCCCTAATCCTCCTCTACCACTATCCCCCTAATCCTCCTCTACCACTATCCCCCTAATCCTCCTCTACCACTATCCCCCTAATCCTCCTCTACCACTATCCCCTAATCCTCCTCTATCCCTATCCCCCTAATCCTCCTCTACCCCTAATCCTCCTCTACCCCTATCCCCCTAATCCTCCTCTTCTCCTATCCTCCTCTGATGAAACGGAGGAGTATTTCTGTCTGTGGAAAAACTCTGATTGGCTGGGCCTGGCTCACAAGTGGGTGGGCCTATGCCCTCCCAGGTCCACCCATGGCTGTGCCCCTGCCCGGTCATGTGAAATCCATAGATTAGGGCCTAATTTATTTATTTCAATTGACTGATTTCCTCATATGAACTGTAACTCAGTAAAATCATTGAAATTGTTGCATTTATATTTTTGTTCAGTATAGTTAAATCAAACATATAGGCCTAGCTTATATCTAGTTTTAGGCATTAATATACCACTCACACAGCGGCGAACTGATGTAGGCTGAATATGCAGCTAGTAAACAGAAGGCTACTATATGAAGCATGTCTAAGATAGAAAAATAAAGACATAAGGTTTACTTAATAGGCCTAATTAAAAAATAATGTCATTTTACACTGTTCATAGCAGAAACCATTCGTATGTTTATAGCCCAGAGGGCTCTGTCTGTTTCTCTCTCTCTCACACCCATCATCACTCTTGCGGTGAAATGTGAAACTAAAAACAATTCCACCAGAAGGTGGCAGTATTCACTGACTATTCTCTCAGACAGACACCACTGATACGCTTGTAATTGTAACAGGGAGTTTTCTTCTTGCTAACTAGGACTAGTCCTAGTGCATCATTAAAACAGACAAAACCATCTGGGTATGACGATGGATTATTTCACAATTATTACGGAGACGTTTCACAATAACACAATTTAGGGTAGGCTAGCCCATCTCAGTTATAAGGTCAAATAAATGTAAACCTACTAAAAAAATTAAATAAAAAACAACAGAACATTTCCAGACTACATTATTAATGGCACATCCGGATATAGAAACTGAGATCTCTGTAGTGCATAAAAACAAGGAGGATTGTTGTCGTCTTTAACTGCTGTATTCGAGCTCCTCCATTTTGTTTCGGTGCAGAATTGCAGTTTAGTTTATAAATACATCGATAAAGGGACACATAGCATGACAACCTGTCACGCCCTGGCCTTATTATTCTTTGTTTTCTTTATTATTTTAGTTAGGTCAGGGTGTGACATGGGTAATGTTTATATTTTGTTGGTTTTGGGTGTTTATTTGGTAAAGGGGTTATGGAGTGTAGTAGATGGTTTTGTGTTGAGTGTATATGTCTAGCGTTGTCTATGTTGGTTAGTTATCTAGGAGAGTCTATGGTTACCTGAATGAGTTCCCAATTAGAGACAGCTGATTTCGGTTGTCTCTGATTGGGAGCCTTATTTAGGGTAGCCATAGGCTCTCATTGGTTGTGGGTAATTGTCTATGTAAGAACGTTAGTAGCCTGTATGTTTGTGCACAACGTTTGTAGCTTCACGGTCGTTTTGTTGTTTTGTTAAAGTGTTTTTGTGTCGTGTTCATCTTCGTGTTATAATAAAAGAAGATGGCTTATTTTCCAAAAGCTGCATTTTGGTCCGTTAATCCGCCACACGATCGTGACAGAATTACCCAACCATAGGACCAAGCGGCATGGAAGGCGGCAACAGGACCTACCTACACAGGATCTCTGGAGTTGGGAGGACGAATTGGAAAGAGATGGACCTTGGGATCAACCTGGAGAATATCGCCTCCCTCGTGAAGAGCTGGAGGCAGCGAAAGCCGAGAGGAGGCGATATGAGGAGGCAGCACGGAGACAAGGCTGGAAACCCGTGAGTACACCCCAAAAATTTCTTGGGGGGGGCCTTAAAGGGAGTGTGGCGAAGTCAGGTAGGAAACCTGCGCCTACTCCCTGTACTTACCGTGGAGAGCGGGAGTACGGGCAGACACCGTGTTACGCAGTAGAGCGCACGGTGTCTCCTGTACGCGTGCATAGCCCGGTTCGGTACATTTCAGCTCCACGTATCGGCCGGGCTAGACTGAGCGTTGAGCCGTATGTCATGAAGCCGGCCCAACGCATCTGGTCACCAGTGCGTCTCCTCGGGCCGGCGTACATGGCACCAGCCTTACGCATGGTGTCCCCGGTTCGCCTACATAGGCCGGTGCGGGTTATTCCACCTCCCCGCACTGGTCAGGCGACGGGGAGCATAGAACCAGGTAAGGTTGGGCAGGCTCGGCGTTCAAGGGAGCCAGTACGCCTGCACGGTCCGGTATTTCCGGCGCCACCTCCCCGCCCCAATACAGTACCACCAGTGCCTCCTCCACGCACTAGCTATATGGTGCGTGTCTCCAGCCCTTTACCACCAGTGTCTAAACCACGCACCAAGCCTCCTGTGTGTCCCCAGAGTCCTGTGCGTCCTGTTGCTGCTCCCCGCACTAGCCCTGAGATGCGTGTCCCCAGCCCGGTGCCACCAGTCCCGGCACCACGCACCAGGCCTACAGTGCGCCTCAGCCGGCAGGAGTCTGCCGTCTGCAAAGCGTTGACTGAACTGCTCGTCTCCCCAGCGCCATCTGAGCCATCCGTCTCCCCAGCGCCATCTGAGCCATCCGTCTGCAATGAGCCTGCAAAGCCGCCCGTCTGCCATGAGCCTGCAAAGCCGCCCGTCTGCCATGAGCCCACTGAGCCGTCCGCCAGACAGGAGCCGCTAGAGCCGCCAGCCAGACAGGAGCCGCTAGAGCCGTCCGTCAGACAGGATCTGCCAGAGCCGCCAACCAGACAGGATCTGCCAGAGCCGCCAACCAGACAGGATCTGCCAGAGCCGCCAACCAGACAGGATCTGCCAGAGCCGCCAACCAGACAGGAGCAGCCAGATCAGTCAGCCAGCCATGAGCAGCCAGATCCGTCAGCTAGCCATGAGCAGCCAGATCCGTCAGCTAGCCATGAGCAGCCAGATCCGTCAGCTAGCCATGAGCAGCCAGATCCGTCAGCTAGCCATGAGCAGCCAGATCCGTCAGCTAGCCATGAGCAGCCAGATCCGTCAGCTAGCCATGAGCAGCCAGATCCGTCAGCTAGCCATGAGCAGCCAGATCCGTCAGCTAGCCATGAGCAGCCAGATCCGTCAGCTAGCCATGAGCAGCCAGATCCGTCAGCTAGCCATGAGCAGCCAGATCCGTCAGCTAGCCATGAGCAGCCAGATCCGTCAGCTAGCCATGAGCAGCCAGATCCGTCAGCTAGCCATGAGCAGCCAGATCCGTCAGCTAGCCATGAGCAGCCAGATCCGTCAGCTAGCCATGAGCAGCCAGATCCGTCAGCCAGCCATGAGCAGCCAGATCCGTCAGCCAGCCATGAGCAGCCAGATCCGTCAGCCAGCCATGAGCAGCCAGATCCGTCAGCCAGCCATGAGCAGCCAGATCAGTTAGCCAGCCATGAGCAGCCAGATCTGTCAGCCAGCCATGGGCCGTCCCTCAGTCCGGAGCTGCAGTCCCTCAGTCCGGAGCTGCAGTCCCTCAGTCCGGAGCTGCAGTCCCTCAGTCCGGAGCTGCAGTCCCTCAGTCCGGAGTTGCCCCTTTCCCTGGAGCTGCCCCTTACCCTGGTGCTGCCCCTTACCCTGGTGCTGCCCCTTACCCTGGTACTGCCCCTTATCCTGGTACTGCCCCTGACCCTGGTACTGCCCCTTACCCTGGTACTGGTCCTTAGTCCGGAGCTGTCCCTTAGTCCGGAACTCCCCCTTAATGCAATGGGGTTAATGTGGAGGGGGGTCGTTTGGAGGAAGCCTAGGAGGTGGTTAGGTACTGTGGTGACGTGGGGACTACGACCAGAGCCGGAGCCGCCACCGTGGAGGGGAGCCCACCCAGACCCTCCCCTAGACTGTGTATGGTGCGCCCGGAGTTCGCGCCTCAAGGGGGGGGTTATGTCACGCCCTGGCCTTATTATTCTTTGTTTTCTTTATTATTTTAGTTAGGTCAGGGTGTGACATGGGTAATGTTTATATTTTGTTGGTTTTGGGTGTTTATTTGGTAAAGGGGTTATGGGGTGTAGTAGATGGTTTTGTGTTGAGTGTATATGTCTAGCGTTGTCTATGTTGGTTAGTTATCTAGGAGAGTCTATGGTTACCTGAATGAGTTCCCAATTAGAGACAGCTGATTTCGGTTGTCTCTGATTGGGAGCCTTATTTAGGGTAGCCATAGGCTCTCATTGGTTGTGGGTAATTGTCTATGTAAGAACGTTAGTAGCCTGTATGTTTGTGCACAACGTTTGTAGCTTCACGGTCGTTTTGTTGTTTTGTTGTTTTGTTAAAGTGTTTTTGTGTCGTGTTCATCTTCGTGTTATAATAAAAGAAAATGGCTTATTTTCCAAAAGCTGCATTTTGGTCCGTTAATCCGCCACACGATCGTGACACAACCTGAAATAAGCCTACTATGAAGCTTCAAACATTTCAGTCCCTTTTTTTACAAAGGCTATTCACCCTGTGGCTGCAACATGCCTGCATTATAATGTATCTATAGACTACCAATAGAAACGGGAGATTATTGTTGGTTGCTAAAAAATCATTGGTGACTATTCTAAGTATCTCATCAAAACAAATCGCAATTAAAATTTCATGACCATAAATTGTTACATAAAATAAATGATGTTACTAAAATACTATTGCCTAGGTTGACGTCAGATTACGGATAAAACAACATCAAAAAGGCTTAACCATAAAACAAGAAGACTTCCTGATAACGATAAAACAAAAGTTTCTGATAACCCTAAAAACAAAAGCAGATTAAGGCCAACACCTTCATGTGATGATGAAATTATTATGCCTCATAACGTTCTATCATGCTTAGGCTACAGTCGCCGAAAACCACCAAAGCAATTGCTAACCCAGGACGCATAAAAACGTCAGGCCCGTGTAAAAGTTTCAATCTCCTCCGTCAATGAAAGTCTAGGATACAGTAGGATCAAAAAACACAATTATATTTTTCTGAGAATGATTTACCGTTTCCAAAAGTAGAGGAAAGGGGAAGTTAATGTTGATGTGTTTTTTAAATAAGGGTAGGTTCCATCCTCTCAAATAAAACGGAAGGACCTCGATCCCAATCTCTCTTTTGACGAATATATCAAAAATATTTCAAGGACAGCTTTTTTTCCATCTACGTAACATTGCAAAAAATCAGAAACTTTCTGTCCAAAAATGTGGCAGAAAAGTTAATCCATGTTTTTGTCACTTCTAGATTAGACTACTGCAATGCTTTTGTCACGTTCCTGACCTATTTATGTTAGTTTGTTATGTGTGTTAGTTGGTCAGGACGTGATGTTGGGAGCCGTCAGCCTGCCATGCGTCGAGAGCCGTCAGCCAGCCATGAGCGTCGAGAGCCGTCAGCCTGCCATGAGCGTCGAGAGCCGTCAGTCAGCCATGAGCTGCCCTTCAGCCAGAAACGGTTATTTACCCAGAACTGCCCCTCAGTCCAGAGCTGTCTCTCTGTCCGGAGCTGCCTTTCAGTCCGGAGTTGCCCCTCTATTATGATCTCCCTCTCTATCTTGATCTACCTCTTTATTCTTATCTATCCCTCTGTCTTGATTTATCCCTCTGTCCCGGTGCTGTCCCTGTCATGGATTTTACAAAGAGGATTTTGTGGGATATGGGTGGACATTTTTAGGGGTAGATGGAGGTTGGGATTGACTATGGTGGGGTGGGGACCTCGCCCGGAGCCTGAGCCACCACCGTGGTCAGATGCCCACCCAGACCCTCCCCTAGACTTTGTGCTGGTGCGCCCGGAGTTCGCACCTTATGGGGGGGGTTATGTCACGTTCCTGACCTATTTATGTTAGTTTGTTATGTGTGTTAGTTGGTCAGGACGTGAGGTTGGATGGGCATTCTATGTTTTCTGTTTCTGTGTTGGTTTTGGGTTGCCTGGTATGGCTCTTAATTAGAGGCAGGTGTTTGGCGTTCCTCTAATTAAGAGTCATATTTAGGTAGGCGTTGTCACAGTGTTCGTTGTGGGTGATTGTCTTCAGTGTCTGTGTAATTGTTTGCACCATACGGGACTGTTACGGTTTGTTCGGTTTGTGTAGTCTAATTGTCCTATTCGTGCGTTCTTCTTGTTTTATGTAAGTTCGTTGTATAGGTCTGTCTTCACCGTTTTGTTGTTTTGTTAGTTTATACAAGTTCGTGTCTTTGTTAAATAAATATGTGTTCAAACTTCGCTGCGCCTTGGTTCCCTCAATACTCCTCCTTTTCGGTCGAAGAGGAGGAGGACCGCCGTTACAGCTTTACTCTCCGGCTACCTGAATAAAGCACTAAATAAACTTCAGTTAGTGCTAAACACCACTGCTAGAATCTTGACTAGAACCAAAAAATGTGATCATATTACTCCAGTGCTAGCCTCTCTACACTGGCTTCCTGTTAAGGCTAGGGCTGATTTCAAGGTTTTACTGCTAACCTACAAAGCATTACAGGGGCTTGCTCCTACCTATGTCTCCGATTTGGTCCTGCCGTACATACCTACACGTACATACCTACACGTACACTACGGTCACAAGACGCAAGTCTCCTTACTGTCCTTAGAATTTCTAAGCAAACACTTAGAGTCAGGGATTTCTCCTATAGAGCTCAATTTTTATGGAACGGTCTGCCTATCCATGTGAGAGACAGAGACTCGGTCTCGACCTTTAAGTCTTTATTGAAGACTCATCTCTTCAGTAGATCCTATGATTGAGTGTAGTCTGGCCCAAGGGTGTGAACTGGAGCGACAACCGCCCTTGCTGTCTCTGTGTAACAGTTTAACTTTAGTCCGTTCCCTCGCCCCGACCCGGGCGCGAACCAGGGACCCTCTGCACACATCAACAACAGTCACCCACGAAGCATCGTTACCCATCGCTCCACAAAAGCCGCGGCCCTTGCAGAGCAAGGGGAACCACTACTTCAAGGTCTCAAAGCGAGTGACGTCACCAATTGAAACGCTATTAGCGCGCACCATCGCTAACTAGCTAGCCATTTCACATCCGTTACATTTGCCTTGCCGGTTCCCCTCTCTCCAGTTGGATTCTCTGCCTCTAACCCTATTATGGGGGCTGAGTCACTGGCTTACTGGTGCTCTTCCATGCCATCCCTAGGAGGGGTGTGTCACTTGAGTGGGTTGAGTCACTGACATGATCTTCCTATTGGAGTATTTTTCCTGTCTTATCAGGTGTCCTGTGTGAATTTAAATATGCTCCCTCTAATTCTGTCTCTCTCCCCCTCCCCTGAGCCCTGGGACCATGCCTCAGGACTACCTAGCCTGATGACTCCTTGCTGTCCGAGGTCCACCTGGTCATGCTGCTGCTCCAGTTTCAACTGTTCTGCCTTCAGCTACGTAACCCTGACCTGTTCACCGGATGTGCTACGTTGTCCCGGACCTGCTGTTTTCGACTCTCTCTCTCTACCGCACCTGCTGTCTCTAACTCTGAATGCTCGGCTATGAAAAGCAAACTGACATTTACTCCTGAGGTGCTGACCTGTTGCACCCTCTACAACCACTGTGATTATTATTATCTGACCCTGCTGGTCATCTATGAACGTTTGAACATCTTGGCCATGCTCTATTATAATCTCCACCCAGAACAGCCAGAAGAGGACTGGACACCCCTCAGAGCCTGGTTCCTCTCTAGGTTTCTTCCTAGGTTCCTTCCTTTCTAGGGAGTTCTTCCTAGCCTTCTACATCTGCACTGCTTGCTGTTTTGATTTTTTTTAGGCTGGGTTTCTGTATAGCACTTTGTGATATCGGCTGATGTAAAAAAGGGCTTTATAAATAAATGTAATTGATTGATGGATCGATGGGTTAGGCTTCCCTCGCTCTTTCGTCAGAGGGATAATAGGATGTGATGTGTTTCTAACGGGACAAGGAGAGATCCTCATCCGCCCGGTGAAGACGCATGTAACCGGCACAGAGCTGTCAGATTTGTCATGTTTTGAGGTGCTTCTTGTAGCATTTTTTTGAGTCAAACGTGAATTCGTTGAATTATTTTCTACCAGTATTTCAGATCGATGTTGCGGTCTTTTCAGTTTTTTTTCATTTTTCATTTGTGCCTTGTCAAATTTGTGTACGGAACTTCACTATTTGCGCAGGAATTTAGGCTAATGAGAATAGAATGATGAGTGTCATGTCTTGGGTTCTGGCTTGGTTATTGGTTTCTGGTATTAATATCCAATTGGCCCAAGAGAAAACTATTGTAAAGGTAAATAAAGACTATTTTTATATGTGAAAATCCTCTACTATATATTACGTATGCATATTTTTTCAGAATTTTCTATTTGACATATAAAGATCTACAGTTGAAGTCGGAAGTTTACATACACCTTAGCCAAATACATTTAAACTCAGTTTTTAACAATTCCTGACATGTAATCCTAGTAAAAATTCATTGTTTTAGGTCAGTTAGGATCACCACTTTATTTTAAGAATGTGAAATGTCAGAATAATAGTAGAGAGAATGATTTCTTTCAGCTTTTATTTCTTTCATCACATTCCCAGTGGGTCAGAAGTTTACATACACTCAATTAGTATTTGGTAGCATTGCCTTTAAATTGTTTAACTTGGGTCAAACGTTTCGGGTAGCCTTCCACAAGCTTACCACAATAAGTTGGGTGAATGTTGGCCCTTTCTTCCTGACAGAGCTGGTGTAACTGAGTCAGATTTGTAGGCCTCCATGCTCGCACACACTTTTTCAGTTCTGCCCACAAATTTTCTATAGAATTGAGGTCAGGGCTTTGTGATGGCCACTCCAATACCTTGACTTTGTTGTCCTTAAGCCATTTTGCCACAACTTTGGAAGTATGCTTGGGGTCATTGTCCATTTGGAAGACCCATTTGCGACCAAGCTTTAACTTCTGACTGATGTCTTGAGATGTTGCTTCAATATATCCACATAATTTTCCAGCATCATGATGCCATCTATTTTGTGAAGTGCACCAGTCCCTCCTGCAGCAAAGCACCCCCACAACATGATCCTGCCACCCCCTGTGCTTCACGGTTGGGATGGTGTTCTTCGGCTTTCAAGCCTCCCCCTTTTTCCTCCAAACATAACAATGGTCATTATGGCCAAACAGTTCTATTTTTGTTTTATCAGACCAGAGGACATTTCTCCAAAAATTATGATCTTTGTCCCCATGTGCAGTTGCAAACCGTAGTCTGGCTTTTTTATGTCGGTTTTGGAGCAGTGGCTTCCTCCTTGTTGAGCGGCCTTTCAGGTTATGTCGATATTGGACTCGTTTTACTGTGGATATACAGTGGATATTTTTGTACCTGTTTCCTCCAGCATCTTCACAAGGTCCTTTGTTGTTGTTCTGGGATTGATTTGCACTTTTCGCACCAAAGTATGTTCTTCTCTAGGAGACAGAACATCTCCTTCCTTAGCAGTATGACGGCTGCGTGGTCCCATGGTGTTTATACTTGTGTACTATTGTTTGTACAGATGAACGTGGTACCTTCAGGTGTTTGGATGAACCAGGTCTACAATTTGTTTTCTGAGGTCTTGGCTGATTTCTTTTGATTTTCCCATGATGTCAAGCAAAGAGGCACTGAGTTTGAAAGTAGACCTTGAAATACATCCACAGGTACACCTCCAGTTGACTCAAATCATATCAATTAGCCTATCAGAATTTCTAAAGCCATGACATCATTATCTGGAATTTTCCAAGCTGTTTAAAGGCACAGTCAACTTAGTGTATGTGTCACACCCTGATCTGTTTCACCTATCCTTGTGATTGTCTCCACCCCCTCCAGGTGTCACTTGTTTTTCCCAGTGTATTTATCTCTGTGTTTCCTGTCTCTCTGTTTGTTTCCAAGTCAACCAGCGTTTTTTCCCGTTCTACTGCTTTTTGCATTCTTCTTTTTTTCGTCCTCCCGGTTTTGATCCTGCTTCTGGACATTGTACCTGCCTGCCTGACCATTCTGTCGGCCTTGAGCCTGTCTGCCACTCTGTACCTGCCTGCCTGACCATTCTGTCTGCCTTGACTATGAGCCTGTCTGCCACTCTGTACCTGCCTGCCTGACCATTCAGTCTGCCTTGACTATGAGCCTGTCTGCCACTCTGTACCTCCTGGACTCTGATCTGGTTTTGACCTTTTTGCCTGTCCACGACCATTCTCTTGCCTACTCCTTTGGATTAATAAACATTGTAAGTTTCCAACCATATGCCTCCTGTGTCTGCATTTGGGTCTCGCCTTGTGCCTTGATAATATGTAACCTCCGGACCCAATTGACTCAAATGGTATCAATTAGCCTATCAGAAGCTTCTAAAGCCATGACCTAATTTTCTGGAATTTTTCAAGCTGTTTAAAGGCACAGTCTACTTAGTGTATGTAAACTTCTGACCCACTGGAATTGTGATACAGTGAATTATAAGTGAAATAATCTGTCTGTAAACAATTGTTGGAAAAATTACTTGTGTCATGCACAAAGTAGATGTCCTAACCGACTTGCCAAAACTATAGTTTGTTAACAAGAAATTTGTGGAGTGGTTGAAAAACTAGTTTTAATGACTCCAACCTAAGTGTATGTAAACTTCTGACTTCAACTGTATGTTGGGCCTCCAGCAAAATTAAATGGGCTATATAAATATATCTCTCATGAAATTATAGGACTTGATCCTCTCTATATCAAATACAGAATTGGAAAGTAATGGTAGTGTAAACCACATGTTTTGGAGCCTGACATTACAGACATTAATGGCGCCGGAGGGGATGGCTGTCATTTTACGGGCTCTTAACCAACTGTGCTATTTTATTTATTTTTTTCGCATTGTTTGTAACTTATTTTTTAGATAAAGTTGTTGATATCGTCTCTTTTTGGCCGAAAAGAGCTTCTGGACAGCAGACACCTTGAACTGGACAAATCATTTTCCTTTAATGAGTCCGATTCAAAGGATATACTGCTTCCCAGAGACCAGGCCCATATCCCCGTCATTCGAAGAAAAGACAGAGGGGGAGGAGGGCAGGGTTCCTTGTTAGGATTCATTGGCGATTGAGTAAATCACCACTATCATCGGTTCTATTGGCCAATCACTGGAAAACAAACTGGTCGAGACTATCCTACCAATGGGGACTGTAATATCAAGTAGTGGCTGAACGACGTCACGTATAATATAGAGTTGGCTGGGTTTTCGGCATGACAGAGCAGCTACGTCTGGCGCGGGTGTGTGTCTATTTGTCATTGACAGCTGGTGTGCAACGTCTAAGGTATTGCTTCACTGAGGTAGAGTACCTCATGATAAGCTGTAGACCACACTACCAAGAGAGTTTTCATCTATATTATTCGTAGCCGTCTATTTACCACCACAAACTGATGCTGGCACTAAGACCGCACTCAACGAGCTGTATAAGGCCATAAGCAAACAAGAAAATGCAGGCAAACTTAAATCCATTTTACCTAATTTCTACCAGCATGCCACGTGCAACCAGAGGGAAAAAACTCTAGACCACCTTTACTCCACACACAGAGATGCGTACAAAGCTCTCCCTCTCCCTCCATTTGGCATATCTGACCATAACTATATCATCCTGATTCCTGCATACTAGCAAAAACTAAAGCAGGAAGTACCAGGGACTTGCGCAATACGGAAGTGGTCACATGACGCAGATGCTACGCTAAAGGACTGTACGTACATATCCCAACCAGAAGCAATGGATTACAGGCAACATCCAAACTGAGCTAAACACTAGAGCTGCTGCTTTCAAGGAGTGAGACACTAATCCGGACGCTTATAAGAAATTCTGTTATGCCCTCAGACGGACCATCAAACATGCAAAGCGTCAATACAGGACTAAGATTGAATCCTACTACACCGGCTCGGACTCTCGTTGGATGTGGCAGGGCTTGAAAACTATTACAGACTACAAAGAGAAACCCAGCTGCGAGTTGCCCAGTGACGCAAGCCTACCAGATGAGCTAAATGCCTTTTATGCTCACTTCGAGGCAAACAACACTGAAGCATGCATGAGAGCACCAGCTGTTCTGGACTACTGTGGGATTTCCGTAGCAAGGCTGCAGGGCCAGACAGATTACCTGGGTGTGTACTCAGGCATGCGCGGACAAACTGGTAAGTGTCTTCAATGACATTTTCAACCTCTCCCTGACCAAGTCTGTAATACCTACATGTTTAAAGCAGACCACCATAGTCCCTGTGCCCAAGAATACGAAGGTAACCTTCCTACATGGCTACCGCCCTGTAGTAGTGGTAAACCACATGTGTTAGAGCCTGACATTACATACTGTAGTGCAGGGCTCTCCAACCCTGTTCCTGGAGATCGACCCTCCTGTAGGTTTTCACTCCAACCATGTTCCTGGAGAGACACCATCCTGTATGTTTTCACTCCAACCCTGTTCCTGGAGAGGTACCCTCCTGTAGGTTTTAACTCCAACCCTGTTCCTGGAGAGCTACCCTCCTGTAGGTTTTAACTCCAACCCTGTACCCGGAGAGCTACCATCCTGTAGGTTTTCACTCCAACCATGTTCCTGGAGAGATACCATCCTGTATGTTTTCACTCCAACCCTGTTTCTGGAGAGGTACCATCCTGTAGGTTTTAACTCCAACCCTGTTCCTGGAGAGCTACCCTCCTGTAGGTTTTAACTCCAACCCTGTTCCTGGAGAGCTACCCTCCTGTAGGTTTTAACTCCAACCCTGTACCCGGAGAGCTACCATCCTGTAGGTTTTCACTCCAACCATGTTCCTGGAGAGATACCATCCTGTATGTTTTCACTCCAACCCTGTTTCTGGAGAGCTACCCTCCTGTAGGTTTTAACTCCAACCCTGTTCCTGGAGAGCTACCATCCTGAAGGTTTTCACTCCAACCCTGTTCCTGGAGAGCTACCCTCTAGAGCATAACATCACATACTGTAGTGTAAACCACATTCTAGAGCCTTACATTATGTACTGTAGTGTGAACCACATGTTTTATAGCCTGACATTAGATTGTGTGTCAAGTCGAGTGAGACTCTGGATTTTAAGTGGTCAGAGGATACGCAGTGGCCATGTAAAAAGGGGGAACAGAAAGAGCACTTTGCTTTCCACATCAAATAGTTTCATTTTACCCCAGCATCAAGAGGGCCCTTGTCAGCAAAGTGATTACCGACTGTGATCATGTCGGTTCTTACTACCAAGCTACAAGGAAGAGAGAAAAAACATTTTCAGAATAACTCCCAAAATGAGCATCATGACCCAACATTGACCATTAAAACTATATAAACAGATCAATAAGAACATTCTATTGACACTGTGCGTAATGGTTACTTCACACTACATTCCAATTAAGATCCAGACCCAATGGAAAGTAAGCTAAATTTGTCTGAGATCAACTGTATACCAGCTGGCCAAACGGAGAAACACCTTATTCCCTATATAGTGCACTACTTTTGACCAAAGCCCCTAAGTCCTATGGGCCCTGGTTAAATGTAGTGCCTTAAATAGGGAATAGGGTTACCATTTGATAGCTTATCAACTGGCAGCTTCATTAAATAGTACCCACAATACACCATTCTCAATTGGCAAACTTCAGACGGGCCTGGACATGCGCTGGCTTGAGCAGGGGGACCTTGCGTGCGCTGCAGGATTTTAATCCATGACGGCGTAGTGTGTTACTAATGGTTTTCTTTGAGACTGTGGTCCCAGTTCTCTTCAGGTCATTGACCAGGTCCTGCCGTGTAGTTCTGGGTTGATCCCTCACCTTCCTCATGATCATTGATGCCCCACGAGGTGAGATATTGCATGGAGCCCCAGACCAAGGGTGATTGACCGTCATCTTGAACTTCTTCCATTTTCTAATAATTGCGCCAACAGTTGTTACCTTCTCACCAAGCTGCTTGCCTATTGTCCTGTAGCCCATCCCAGCCTTGTGCAGGTCTACAATTTTATCCCTGATGTCCTTACACAGCTCTTGGCCATTGTGGAGAGGTTGGAGTCTGTTTGATTGAGTGTGTGGACAGGTGTCTTTTATACAGGTAACGAGTTCAAACAGGTGTAGTTAATACAGGTAATGAGTGGAGATCAGGAGGGCTTCTTAAAGAAAAATTAACAGGCCTGTGAGAGCCGGAATTCTTACTGGTTGGTAGGTGATCAAATACTTATGTCATGCAATAAAATGCAAATTAATTACTTAAAAATCATACAATGTGATTTTCTGGATTTTTGTTTTAGATTCAGTCTCTCACAGTTGAAGTGTAGCTATGATAAAAATGACAGACCTCTACATGCTTTGTAAGTAGGAAAACCTGCAAAATCGGCAGTGTATCAAATACTTGTTCTCCCCACTGTATATATATTTGCCTGGCAACTCTTTCTACACAGTTCTACACATTCCGGGTGATGAAGATACAGTCAGTGGGTAAACATTGGATAATGCTGCTAGCTGCTCTTAGCTCTCCAGCCTAGCTAGCTAGCGGGTGTCCTTAATGTACTGCAGCTGTTAGCTCTCCAGCCTAGCTAGCTAACGGATGTCCTTAAAACTTCTTTAGGATAGGGTGCAGAGTTTTCACTTATGGAAAAATAGCGTGCCCAATTTCAACTTCGTTCTACTCATCCCCAGAATATAAGATATGCATATTATTAGTAGATTTGGATAGAAAACACTCTGAAGTTTCTAAAACTGTTTGAATCATATCTGTAAGTATAACAGAACTTATATAGCAGTCAAAACCCTTTTTTAAGTCACTGTCTGTTCAATGAGTTGTTATAGGCAGGCCAGAATTCTAATCACTTTACTCGCAGTTCCTACTGCTTCCACTGGATGTCGCCAGTGTATGGAAAAAGATTAAGGTTATTCATTTGAACAATGACAAAGAAAAACACCAGGAAGTAGAGTGACTTCTGGTGTTTTTGTTTGATTGTTGCGCAAGACTTGAAAAGTACCGTGAGTTTGTTTATCTCCTATATTGAAAACAGATTGACCCGTCTTCAATTTGATCGATTATTAACGTTTACAAATACCGTAAGTTGTATTACAAAAGTACTTTGAAATGTTTTGGCAAAGTTTAGAGGTAATTTTTTAGATATTTTGTCGTGACTTTGCGCAAATTGAACGCTGTTTTTTTTCTGGTACAACGGCGCCAAATAAATGGACAATTTGGATATATATGGACGGAATTAACTGAACAAAAGGACCATTTGTGATGTTTATGGGACATATTGGAGTGCCAACAAAATAATCTCGTCAAAGGTAATGCATGTTTTATATTTTATATCTGCGTTTTGAGTAGCGCCGGCATGGTTGAAATATGCTACACTCTCTTGTTGACATTTTGCTATCATCAGATAATAGCATCTTATGCTTTCGCCGAAAAGCCTTTTTGAAATCTGACATGTTGGCTGAATTCACAACGAGTGTAGCTTTAATTTGGTATCTTATATGTGTGATTTAATAAAGTTTGATTTTATATAATTTTTTTGAATCTGGCGCTCCACATTTTTCCAGGCTGTTGGGACGCTAGCGTCCCGCTATCCCAGAGAGGTTAATGTGCTAGCTGCTCTTAGCTCTCCAGCCTAGCTAGCTAACGGATGTCCTTAATGTGCTAGCTGCTCTTAGCTCTCCAGCCTAGCTAGCTAGCAGATGTCCTTAATGTGCGGCTGCTCAGAGATGATAATGTCGGATAAAAAGAGATGCGACTGACTGGCAAACACTTCCTGCTAACAACAGACAAGCAGACACTTCTGGCTAACAACAGACAGGCAGACAGACACTTCCGGCTAACAGACAGGCAGACACTTCCTGCTAACAACAGACAAGCAGACACTTCCAGCTAACAAAAGACAGACACTACCTGCTAACAACAGACAGAGATGTCATCCTCTACATGTGCACTGAGAGTCTAACTGACATAATTTCATTGCATTCATCCCTATCAGAGACTGCACAAAGGATAGATTGTGAGATTGTTTACACACACACACGCACACTCACGCACACTGACTGACACGCACACCGATTGACACAGACACAGAATTTCTCCTCTCTCTCTCTCTAATCAGCAGGATAAAGGTGGGAGTCTGGCAGCCTATCTAGGAATCACAGTGTCCACATAGTGATGATGACATCACCAGCCAGCGTCCAAAGGTCTGCAACCAGACTTATTTATTAGCCCTGTGAAACAACCAATCACAGTTCCCTCTCATCAACTTTTAGTGATGTCACTGTACTGATGAGGAAATAGTCTCAGAGGGATGTAAAATAAAATAAATAAAATCATGTTCCTTCCTATAACCAAGTATATATCATTAGGTTTGGACACACACACACACACACACACACACACACACACACACACACACACACACACACACACACACACACACACACACACACAGGCACACACAGGCACACACAGGCACACACACACATACACACACGCACACACACGCACACACACACACACACACAACCCAGGATACGCTCAGACACAAATGCATCCAACAAGCCCTTTTTGTTAAGTGCTTTTCTATGACAACTGATGAATCTTAATAATGCTCCTTATTACAGAAAGTTAAACTGATACTGCAGATACAAATAGCACGGAATCAACCACATAGTAGTCAAACTGTTCATCATCTTGGTTGCTTTAATCAACCACATAGTAGTCAAACTGTTGATCATCTTGGTTGCTTTAATCAACCACATAGTCGTCAAACTGTTGATCATCTTGGTTGCTTTAATCATCCACATAGTAGTCAAACTGTTCAGCATCTTGGTTGCTTTAATCAACCACATAGTAGTCAAACTGTTCATCATCTTGGTTGCTTTAATCAACCACATAGTAGTCAAACTGTTCAGCATCTTGGTTGCTTTAATCAACCACATAGTAGTCAAACTGTTCATCCTCTTGGTTGCTTTAATCAACCACATAGTAGTCAAACTGTTGATCATCTTGGTTGCTTTAATCAATCACATAGTAGTCAAACTGTTGATCATCTTGGTTGCTTTAATCAACCACATAGTAGTCAAACTGTTCATCATCTTGGTTGCTTTAATCAACCACATAGTAGTCAAACTGTTCAGCATCTTGGTTGCTTTAATCAACCACATAGTAGTCAAACTGTTCATCATCTTGGTTGCTTTAATCAACCACATAGTAGTCAAACTGTTGATCATCTTGGTTGCTTTAATCAACCACATAGTCGTCAAACTGTTGATCATCTTGGTTGCTTTAATCAACCACATAGTCGTCAAACTGTTCAGCATCTTGGTTGCTTTAATCAACCACATAGTAGTCAAACTGTTGATCATCTTGGTTGCTTTAATCAACCACATAGTAGTCAAACTGTTCATCATCTTGGTTGCTTTAATCAACCACATAGTAGTCAAACTGTTGATCATCTTGGTTGCTTTAATCAACCACATAGTCGTCAAACTGTTGATCATCTTGGTTGCTTTAATCAACCACATAGTAGTCAAACTGTTGATCATCTTGGTTGCTTTAATCAACCACATAGTCGTCAAACTGTTGATCATCTTGGTTGCTTTAAGTAGAATATGGCCGACAAAATGTATCCTAAAACAAAATGACTAACCCAGTAAGATTCTGAAACGTTGAATAGTTTGATTACTACTAAAATTCACATATCCAAAAGCATGGTGCTGGTTCAGGGCTTTTAGTCTAGAGACAGAGAGGGGCTGCATGTGACCCAGTAAGTGAGTCTCTGTTTGGTTGAAGAAGAGGGCAGGGTTAATAAACCTTGCCCTTTACACATGCAGTGTGTTGACAGCATCAAGATGAGAAGAGGATAAAAAAAAGGTGATACAGAGATCAACAGAGAGTAACTGTTGGATGGTTTGGCCATTCAGACCTGACTAGCAGAACACTATCATCATGGATTTAACTAGAGAAGATAAATACTACCATACTCAGCTTTCTGTTATCTAGACTGGAAAACAGACGTAAACACACTGTGATATAGTGGTGACACATGTTTCTCAGCAAAACAGATCTGTGATATAGTGGAACACATGTTTCTCAGCAAAACAGATCTGTGATATAGTGGAACACATGTTTCTCAGCAAAACAGATCTGTGATATAGTGGAACACATGTTTCTCCACAAAACAGATCTGTGATATAGTGGGACACATGTTTCTCCACAAAACAGATCTGTGATATAGTGGAACACATGTTTCTCCACAAAACAGATCTGTGATATAGTGGAACACATGTTTCTCCACAAAACAGATCTGTGATATAGTGGAACACATGTTTCTCCACAAAACAGATCTGTGATATAGTGGAACACATGTTTCACAGTAAAAACAGATCCTTATACCGTAGTTTACAACATTGGCGAATTTATCTTGAATCTCAAAGCCAGGTGAACTCATTATCTCACTGGCTAATGTAGGACTGTCACAAAGCCAGGTGAATTCATCATGTCACTGGATAATGTAGGACTGTCACAAAGCCAGGTGAATTCATCATCTCACTGGATAATGTTCGAACTGTCACAAAGCCAGTTGAATTCATCATCTCACTGGATAATGTAGGACTGTCACAAAGCCAGGTGAACTCATCATCTCACTGGATAATGTAGGACTGTCACAAAGCCAGGTGAACTCATCATCTCACTGGATAATGTAGGACTGTCACAAAGCCAGGTGAACTCATCATCTCACTGGATAATGTAGGACTGTCACAAAGCCAGGTGAACTCATCATCTCACTGGATAGTGTAGGACTGTCACAAAGCCAGGTGAACTCATCATCTCACTGGATAATGTAGGACTGTCACAAAGCCAGGTGAACTTATCATCTCACTGGATAATGTAGGACTGTCACAAAGCCAGGTGAACTCATCATCTCACTGGATAATGTAGGACTGTCACAAAGCCAGGTGAATTCATCATCTCACTGGATAATGTTCGAACTGTCACAAAGCCAGTTGAATTCATCATCTCACTGGATAATGTAGGACTGTCACAAAGCCAGGTGAACTCATCATCTCACTGGATAATGTAGGACTGTCACAAAGCCAGGTGAACTCATCATCTCACTGGATAATGTAGGACTGTCATAAAGCCAGGTGAACTCATCATCTCACTGGATAATGTAGGACTGTCACAAAGCCAGGTGAATTCATCATCTCACTGGATAATGTAGGACTGTCACAAAGCCAGGTGAATTCATCATCTCACTGGATAATGTAGGACTGTCATAAAGCCAGGTGAACTCATCATCTCACTGGATAATGTAGGACTGTCATAAAGCCAGGTGAACTCATCATCTCACTGGATAATGTAGGACTGTCACAAAGCCAGGTGAACTCATCATCTCACTGGATAATGTAGGACTGTCATAAAGCCAGGTGAACTCATCATCTCACTGGATAATGTAGAACTGTCACAAAGCCAGGTGAACTCATCATCTCACTGGATAATGTAAGACTGTCACAAAGCCAGGGGAATTCATCATCTCACTGGATAATGTAGGACTGTCACAAAGCCAGGTGAATTCATCATCTCACTGGATAATGTTCGGACTGTCACAAAGCCAGGTGAACTCATCATCTCACTGGATAATGTAGGACTGTCACAAAGCCAGGTGAACTCATCATCTCACTGGATAATGTTCGGACTGTCACAAAGCCAGGTGAACTCATCATCTCACTGGATAATGTAGGACTGTCACAAAGCCAGGTGAGCTCATCATCTCACTGGATAATGTAGGACTGTCACAAAGCCAGGTGATTTCATCATCTCACTGGATAATGTAGGACTGTCACAAAGCCAGGTGAATTCATCATCTCACTAGATAATGTAGGACTGTCACAAAGCCAGGTGAACTCATCATCTCACTGGATAATGTAGGACTGTCACAAAGCCAGGTGAACTCATCATCTCACTGGATAATGTAGGACTGTCACAAAGCCAGGTGAACTCATCATCTCACTGGATAATGTAGGACTGTCACAAAGCCAGGTGAATTCATCATCTCACTGGATAATGTAGGACTGTCACAAAGCCAGGTGAATTCATCATCTCACTGGATAATGTAGGACTGTCATAAAGCCAGGTAAACTCATCATCTCACTGGATAATGTAGGACTGTCACAAAGCCAGGTGAACTCATCATCTCACTGGATAATGTAGGACTGTCACAAAGCCAGGTGAACTCATCATCTCACTGGATAATGTAGGACTGTCATAAAGCCAGGTGAACTCATCATCTCACTGGATAATGTAGGACTGTCACAAAGCCAGGTGAATTCTTCATCTCACTGGATAATGTAGGACTGTCACAAAGCCAGGTGAATTCATCATCTCACTGCATAATGTAGGACTGTCATAGAACACATGCACAATTCAACCTACCTCCTGACAATGTAACCAAAATGCAAATATATATATATATATACTTTTCTAAACAACCTCTCATCATTTTAAACTGGTAAATGTCTGGGCTAATAGTGTGTTTTCATCACAATGTTACTTACTATTAGCATAAGTAGGCCTACTTTAACTTTAAATGGCTTTAAACCACATATTAAAGACTATTATCCACAATTGGATTTCTCAAATCCAATATCACATTTAATCCAATACTGAATATACCCAGTCTAATATTAATCCAATCTCAATCCATTAAGGTTAAAAGGATTTCCCTCTAAATACACATCTCCCAACTACACATCACACTAGGTATATTTCTATCTGTTGAACATTACTACATGTTAGTCTTTTTTGTTTAGTTTTTTGACATACCATAGTTTTGGGTCCCTGTGCACAATGTTGTCAGTGTCTGACAGTGCATTCCATTTGACCCAATCATGGCGTGTTCTCTACTGGTACCTGTAAGGGAGGAGGCACACAGGGAAAAGGCTTGGTGTGGTGATCTGTTCTCTATCCGCTGTATGTTTAGCCTACTACAACATTAGGATTAATACACACTGATTTACATACTGCCGTTCTTCTTCCCATTTAAAATACCCATTATTAGGATACCACTTCAGTGTACATGAGATAGAAACCATACGTTGTGCCTTTCGGAAAGTATTCAGACCCTTTGACTTTTTCCACATTTTGTTACGTTACAGCCTTATTCTAAAATGGATTAAATTCACTTTTTCCCTTCGTCAATCTGCACACAACCACACATAATGACAAAGTTTTTTTTTTTAAATGTTTGCAAAAATATGAAATACACATTTTACATAAGTATTCAGACCCTTTACTCAGTAATTTGTTGAAACACCTTTGGCAGCAATTACAGCCTAGAGTCTTCTTGGGTATGATGCTACAAACTTGGCACACCTGTACTTGGGGAGTTTCTCCCATTCTTCTCTGCAGATCCTCTCAAGCTCTGTCAGATTGGATGGGGAGCATCGCTGCACAGCTAGTTTCAGGTCTCTCCAGAGATGTTCAATCGGGTTCAAGTCCAGGCTCTGGCTAGGCCACTCAAGGACATTCAGAGACTTGTACTGAAGCCACTCCTGCATTGTCTGGGCTGTGTGCTTAGGGTCCTTGTCCAGTTGGAAGGTGAACCTTCACCTCAGTCTGAGGTCCTGAGCGCTTTGGAGCAGGTTTTGATCAAGGATCTCTCTGTACTTTGCTCCGTTAATCTTTCCCTCGATCCTGACTCGTCTCCAACATCTCCACAGCATGATACTGCTACGCTTCACCGTAGGGATGAGGCCAGGTTTCCTCCAGACGTGATGCTTGGCATTCAGGCCAAAGTGTTCAATCTTGGTTCCATCAGACCAGAGAATCTTGTTTCTCATGGTCTGAGAGTCCTTTAGGTGCCTTTTGGCAAACTCCAAATGGGCTGTCATGTGCCTTTTACTGAGGAGTGGCGTCTGTCTGCCACTCTATCATAAAGGCCTGATTAGTGGAGTGCTGCAGAGATGGTTGTCCTTCTGGAAGGTTCTACCATCTCCCCAGAGGAACTCTAGAGCTCTGTCAGAGTGACCATCGGGATCATGGTTACCTCCCTGACCAAGGCCCTTCTCCCCCGATTGGTCAGTTTGGCCGGGCGGTCAGCTCTAGGAACAGTCTTGGTGGTTCCAAACTTCTTCCACTGTGTTCTTGGGGACCTTCAATGCTGCAGACATTTTTTGGTTCCCTTCCCCTGATCTGTGCCTCGACACAATTCTGTCTCAGAGTACGGACAATTCCTTTCAACCTCATTTTGCTCTGACATGCACTGTCAACTGTGGGACCTTATATAGACAGGTGTGTGCCTATCCAAATCATGTCCGGTCAATTGAATTTACCACCGGTGGACTCCAATCAAGTTGTAGAAACATCTCAAGGATGATCAATGGAAACAGGATGCACCTGAGCTCAATTTCGAGTCTCATAGCAAAGGATTTGAATACTTATGTAAATAAGGTATTTCTGTTTTTATTTTTAATACATTTGCAAAAATCTGTAAAAACTTGTTTTCGCTTTGTCATTTTGGGCTATTGTGTTTAGATTGATGAATGAAAAAAATAATATTATCAATTTTAGACTAAGGTTGTACACTTATGCACTGCATACTTCATTCTTCAAGGTAGATTTAAAAAAATCTTAATCAATAAAGCACATGATCATGTTGAATTTTAATTGATCAATAATTTCTGGATGAGTGCTCTCCTACAAACATCAAGGCTAACTGACAGTTAAGCCAAAACTAGAATACCACTGCCACTCTTAACGTATGCCTGAAATACCAGGGAAAAAAATCACATATAAAACATTTAATTTTAAGGCTGCAATAAATAATAATCTCAGACACGTTTCAGTTCAGTTTTTCTCAAACTAAACTGTCAAACCAACAGACAGGTGCAGTCTTTGGTCTGAGGCGGTTGATGTGGGTGTTGTGAGAGAGAGAGGGCAGTAGAGATACTGTAGCTCCAGTGCTGGGAAGAAGGTAAAACTCCGCCTGCGTCATCAGCTTTACTGGAACAGCTCGGTATCGGGTTCAACAGATCAATGCGAACTGGGTCCACGCGTTTATGTTATTGTTGCCAGCATTAATGCCCTTTTAATCTTGTGGAGATTATCGCCATCGATCCACATCCATACTGCCTAACATATTTGTTTGAAAAAAATGACAATTGCACAAGTGAAAGAAAGGCAGGATCGACAATAAACAACATGTCCTGTTTGTTTTCGTTAGTCATGTTCCCCCCCCCCCCACCGTTTTTTTTTACTGTGCCCAAGTACATCACATGAACATGATTTTCCTGCAACGTAATTTCATTTCAAATGTGATATAGAATATTTGCTTTTTCCACTGGCCTATTTTAGTTTGGGTCTAATTTCACAGTGACGCCAGAGGAATATTGTGAAAAATACTTTCGGCCTATATGGTTTTAATTTCACAAAAGAGGTAGAGGTATTGGAGTGTATTTTTTCTATGTAGGAATGATTATAGTGTTAAAGATATTTCTCCCTAAATCGCCATAATTTCGACATGACAAACACCATTGTTAATTTAAAAAGATTTTCATAATTTTATTTTCGAAATAAAAGCAATATAGGCCTAGGTTTTATTTCTTTCGATCGTCTATAGTTAAGGGTGCATTTATTATCCAATTTTGGTTTCTTATTTGTTTATAGGCCTATTAATTCGTTTATTTTGCATATAATTCCACTCGTTTGTTAATTATAAATAGGCGTAATAACGTCTACCTGTTCAACCTCAACCGTCCAGAATTCTATCATGACGCTTGTCCTGTGTGATTTATTTATTTTGTCAAGTTATTTCAGCTGGACTGTAAACCGCATATCAATGATGTCGGCTGGGCTAGCTGTAACCGGGAATGTTGTCGGGTCCGTGGCAGGCACATGGAGATGTCAGCCAGGACCAGGACAGCCTGATTACATGCAGCAGTGTGAGTGCCGGTGGAATACGTTTGAGTTAAGTGTCACGTTTGATTTGACTACAACTAATAAAGCTGTGACAAGGCCATTTTCCCCGCTGAAACCAGGCAGAGAAAGGGCACCCGTTCTATTCTCTGCCTAGAAGCTGTTGTATCAAATAATTAGTAGGCTATAGGCCTATGACCAACAGCTACTGCAACGGTGGTTATTGCCTAAAGACCTATGGAGTATTGATTGACTATTAATATATCTATAAACCTATATTTATGTAGGCCTACTTCACATAAACGGACTAATTGGAGAGAAAAACATGACGTATTTACAGATCAAATTGCATTTACAACCACATTTTTTTTTAAACATAATCTTATGATTTATCATTTTCAATCCGTGATATTTATAGACGTAATTTTTCTATTACACCCGCTGAATCTGCAGAACGAACAGCGAACAAAAGCCTCGCGCCCTGCTCCACGTTTTGCCTAACTGGTTAACCCACGACAAGGTGACGTTTTGTGCTCGAGCTGTGGGTCACGCCGAGATTTATATCAATAATTCATTGAGCCGCGCGCTCTGCAGCTTCTGTTCTTCTTTTCAATTCCCTGGCTGCTGCCTCGCACCGAGCCGATCACATAATACCTTCCCCCAAAGCCCTGAGCTGCCTGGCCGCAGAGTTACCGCCTTCTGTAAACGAATGATGCTGCTGCGGGGAAGAAGGGAAGTCTGCAAAGCCTTTCCCCTATCATTTAGACTACCAATGGTATAGGCTATATTTGGTGATGTTTTCATGGTGTCAATTGGGTTTACAATCGCTCCATTAACTGATGTGAATATTAAAAAGGCCTTCAACGTTCGCTGCATGAAGTCATGGCATTTAACTGATTATGGAAGGAAAATATGTGACAGATTATGATGTGGAGCAACCTAATATCTTTCCATCCGTACAGTATTAGTCATTGACTTATAGACTCGTCATATGGCATTATTGTTCTTCTGATCACTACACGACGTTAGGCCTATTGTATCTATACATGACATCTAATGGTGTAGTTGTTTTGGTCTTACAGTGTTTTTAGCAGGCTGCAATTTTGATCATACCCTTTTAGAAAATGCGCAGAATTTGAAATATTGATCCACTATTCGCAGCTGGTCTGGTCTTCCTTTCCAAACCTCCTCTCCATCAGGCAACATCCCCTCGATTTAGTCAAAACAGGCAACTTTCCACACTATATTTACTTCAGCCTATACGCCTGTAATAGTTTACATTTAGGATAGCCCATATTGACTTATTCATCGGTGAAAAATAAACTGCCTTTTACTAATAGGCAATATTTGTTTGCTTAAAATGACTAGTGTATTAATTGAATGTATAGTGTATTTAAACATACATTTTTTTTGGACGATTGTGAGAACAGTGAAGTAAAAGAAAACGAGAACCCTCAGTAAATGGAATCCACAATCAATTCTGAAAGGGAATCAACTATAGAGAGGGTACATTTGTTCGCTTTTGACGGAACAAAAGAAAACCCGTCTCGTCGTTCTACGTGTTCTCGCTAGAGGGGGCACCAGCCTTACTATCAGGCTACCTATGCATGTATTTACCCGGTTTTCAACGCGTCCCAGGCTTTGATTGGAAAAATCTCATCACAATCAACAGCATTCTCTGTCAGTCTGTATGTCTGTCTCTTTCTCTCCCTCTCTCCTCAATGAGGGAACACGCACAGAAAAAGTCATTGCAATGTATTTGCACAATATTCCTTAGGCTGCATTAATAGCCTGCCTACTCCAGGTGTAAATATGTCTATTCAATACAAATACAATTGTATATATATGATACACATATATATATATATATATATACACACACACACACACACATATATAATATATATATATATATATATATATATATATATATATATATATATATATATATATATATATATATGTGTGTGTGTGTGTGTGTGTGTGTGTAAAGAATTGAAAGGCCTCCCACATAAAAGCAAACGGCAAAATTGTGTATAGTTATTATATTTGTCAGGGGATTTTGAAATTAGGTGCTGGTGCTGTTTTCAATGCTGCACATTTTTTTTAAAATGGGTGTCCAATCTATCTGCTTATAATAATTTAATATCAACATTAAAATAAAGCCACACATGACATTTCACCAGAAGAACTTGATCATCACTAAAAGAGAATCGCCCCCCCCCAAAAATGTAGGCCTATACGCTAGAATATCAATACCATAAATAGCCTATTATTACATGGATAAATAATATTCGAGAGAGAAATCATTTGACCTTGTCATTGATATCGAGATTTGATTTGATTTTGATTTGATTTTTTGATCGATCGTTATTATGGATCACTAATAACAATACTACTACTGTAATTTGAAATAAATGTAATTGATCTAGTCTACTCTGCAGTGAGAGGGATAGATAGATAGATAGATAGATAGATAGATAGATAGATAGATAGATAGATAGATACTGAACTGTGTTTTATTGCAGGGCTATAGCCTGACTACAAGCAGAGGCAGGCAGGCAGGCAGCAAACAGCAGCAGAGACGGGTCGGTTGTATTGAGGATACCTTGTCTTACCTGCAAGCCGTAGGGCTGACATCCTCTGAAACTCGGGTTCCTGCAGCCACTTCCACATCCTTCGAAAGGTCTCCCTTCCAGATTTAAGTTTACTCCAAGGTTTGGGGTTCCTTAAGAGGTCTGAAAGGGTGCCTTGCGAGCGACACAGCACCCTCTGAGCGAATATAGCCTGGGGGATGCTATACCTCTTCAGTTCGGCTGTGATCCTTTGTGCCACTTCTTTGGTATTGATCTCTTCAAGCTGCCCCGAGTTGTTACCTTGTTGTCCCGAGGAGGAGGGCGGTCTGTCCCGGTTGGAAGCCAACACAGGCCCGTGGGATTGAGAGTGGCCCGGGTGCCCGGTGTGGTGCATCCCGTTCAAATGCGGCATCATACCTGCCGTGGGGCCACCGAGGCCTCGTGAGAGGTGTTGATCCCCCCTGGCCAGCATGGCAGTGTGGGCATCGAAGTTTGAGCTTAGCATCTTGTCGTGCCCATGAGTGCCATAGTTATGGAGGTTTTGCTGTGTGTTATGAAGAGAACCCAAGCCATTGCCAAGAGGGCTGCTGGCCAGGGGGGATAAACTCTGACCCATCCCGGTCATGTCCTTATGATAGTGACTGTAGAGGTTGTTCATTGCTGGTAAACCCCTCTCGTCCCGCATCAGCGTGAAACTCCCGCTTACGTTCCCAGAGAGACGCTGGTGGTGGTGGTGGTGATGGTGATGCGGATGGTGGAATTTGTCCGAAACGGTTGAAATGGGGGGTAACGGTTGAAGTGGAGTTAACGTGGTGTATGTGCCGTTCATACCCATTCCCGGTGGGGATGTATCACACGGCATGCTCATAGCGTGATGGAGCGGGTGCGATAATTCTGGTCGGTACTCTCCGGCTCCGTCCAGAATCGTTGCCATGCTGGACACCATGGCGGACCGCGACGATGCAGCAGCCAGATCCTGATGTAACCGCAGAGAAGCCCCCGCGTTCCTATTGTGATGGGGGCTGTGGCTGTTCATCAAGTCCTGGTCATGGCTCAGTCCGCCATGCAGATTGCCAATGCTGTCCATTGTCATCTCTGGGTTCATGGCGTAGGCATCCAGATCCTTGGCCAGGCATCGATAGGCGTTATAAGCAGTCTTCATTCAGCCCTCATTCAGTCCATTGATCTATTTAATGTTTTGTGCCGGGATGGGTATTTCCTTCGCTTTGTTTTCTCTAAGGCCTCTCGTTTTTTTTTTTCACATTTAAAAACAATTCCGCTCTCTATCAGACGGGCCAGTGCTGAGTCTACCTAGATCCATGTCCGAGCCTCTCCTCCTCCTACGTATTATGTTTAGGCAAGAGGAGCTGTCCAGGATGGGCTTGCTGAACGAACAGCCTAACTCGCTGGCGGGGGAGGGGATTTACAGTTACGGACGGATAATCTGACCACCGGAGTCGCTCCTTGGTTCAAACAAAGGCATGTCATTGGCTGCTTCTCCCATATTCATTTTTACGCGTAGCGCACAGTCAGATATAAAGGGTGGTAGAGATTTAAACGCGTCTCTGGCATCTGGAGTCTGTCAGAAAGTATAAATGTCTTCTCAACTTCCTCTGCTGTAATCATTTCACAAGACACTTTTTAGTGAGAGACTTTATTGACAACATGGGTTAAATAGGCATATGGTCAACATTGGACAATACTTATTTGATTGTTTTTTGCATAGGCCTACAAGAACAAACATCATTTAGAACTGGCTACACACCAGTGGGTGCAGAATTAGATTAATAAATTATTCAATGATTTGGAGATTCATGGCGCTTAAATTTGTCCCTTTTCATGTGATATGTGTTTTTGGCATATCCCAACGCCCCCTTAGAGTGGGGTCGTGGCATGTCATTATAAAACCCAATTAGCGTTAAGTGCCTTGTCAGCTCGGGGATTCGAACTAGCAGGCTCTCGGTTACTGGCCTAATACGCTAAATACTAAGCTTCCGGTTGACACCGGAGGTTGCTTTATGATGTTTCAAAATGTAATGTTACGTTGCGCAGTAAAATGCCTTTCTTTCATGTTCGAAAACCAACAATGCATTAATCTATCTGAATGTAGTACTAAAAAACACAAGTTCGGTTAGGTCTATATAAATAAACAAATAAGTCATATTTGTAGAGCTATAGCCATCATCATGTCCACATTCTTCCTGCTTTGCCAATTTTACCAAATATATAGGTGAGCAAAACAACATAGCAAGCACAAAGTTACCTTCATTTAACGAGGCAAGTCAGTTAAGAACAAGTTCTTATTTACAATGAAGGCCTAGGAACAGTGGGTTAACTGCTTTGCTCAGAGGCAGAATGACAGATTTTTACCGTGTTATGTCAGGGATTAGATCTTGCAACCTTTCGGTTACTAGCCCAATGCTCAAACCACTAGGCTACCCTGCTGCCCTCTTTAACAAGAGTAACACGCTCAAACAAAGTGCAGATAGCCTTCTGTTCACATTTCAATCAATGAAAACTAGACCAAATGATTTTAGTCTCTCTCTCTCTCGCCCTCTCCCCACCCTCCTCTCTCTCTCTCTGAAGTAGATCTGAGTCAGAAATATAACAATTATAATATTTTTCAGGATATATGAGTCGTGCATTTCATATCAGAGTTCATCCCTTATGATACATTATCTCTCTCCCACTTTCCATGTGCGCTCTTCTCGACCATACCCAGATTTCTCAAGATCCATATTCTCCATATTAACCCTACATCCCTATTCTCCAGATTAACCCTACATCCCTATTCTCCAGATGAACCCTACATCCCTATTCTCCAGATGAACCCTACATCCCTATTCTCCAGATTAACCCTACATCCCTATTCTCCAGATTAACCCTACATCCCTATTCTCCAGATTGACCCTAGATCCCTATTCTCCAGATTAACTCTACATCCCTATTCTCCAGATTAACCCTACATCCCTATTCTCCAGATGAACCCTAGATCCATATTCTCCAGATTAACCCTACATCCCTATTCTCCAGATTAACCCTACACCCCTATTCTCCAGATTAACCCTACATCCCTATTCTCCAGATTAAACCCTACATCCCTATTCTCCAGATTAACCCTACATCCCTATTCTCCAGATTGACCCTAGATCCCTATTCTCCAGATTAACTCTACATCCCTATTCTCCAGATTAACCCTACATCCCTATTCTCCAGATGAACTCTAGATCCCTATTCTCCAGATTAACTCTACATCCCTATTCTCCAGATTAACCCTACATCCCTATTCTCCAGATTGACCCTAGATCCCTATTCTCCAGATTAACTCTACATCCCTATTCTCCAGATTAACCCTACATCCCTATTCTCCAGATGAACCCTAGATCCATATTCTCCAGATTAACCCTACATCCCTATTCCCAGATGAACCCTACATCCCTATTCTCCAGATTAACTCTACATCCATATTCTCCAGATTAACCCTACATCCCTATTCTCCAGATTAACCCTACATCCCTATTCTCCAGATTGACCCTACATCCCTATTCTCCAGATTGACCCTAGATCCCTATTCTCCAGATTAACCCTACATCCCTATTCTCCAGATTAACCCTACATCCCTATTCTCCAGATGAACCCTAGATCCATATTCTCCAGATTAACCCTACATCCCTATTCTCCAGATTAACCCTACACCCCTATTCTCCAGATTAACCCTACATCCCTATTCTCCAGATTAAACCCTACATCCCTATTCTCCAGATTAACCCTACATCCCTATTCTCCAGATTGACCCTACATCCCTATTCTCCAGATTAACCTACAGCCCTATTCTCCAGATTAACCCTACATCCCTATTCTCCAGATTAAACCCTACATCCCTATTCTCCAGATGAACCCTACATCCCTATTCTCCAGATGAACCCTACATCCCTATTCTCCAGATTAACCCTCATCCCTATTCTCCATATTAACCCTACATCCCTATTCTCCAGATGAACCCTACATTCCTATTCTCCAGATTAACCCTAGATCCCTATTATCCAGATTAACCCTACATCCCTATTCTCCAGATGAATCCTAGATCCATATTCTCCAGATGAACCCTACATCCCTATTCTCCAGATTAACCCTACATCCCTATTCTCCAGATTGACCCTACATCCCTATTTTCCAGATTAACCTACATCCATATTCTCCAGATTAACCCAACATCCCTATTCTCCAGATGAACCCTACATCCCTATTCTCCAGATTAACCCTCATCCCTATTCTCCATATTAACCCTACATCCCTATTCTCCAGATGAACCCTACATCCCTATTCTCCAGATTAATCCTACATCCCTATTCTCCAGATGAACCCTACATCCCTATTCTCCAGATGAACCCTACATCCCTATTCTCCAGATTAACCCTACATCCCGAGTCTCCAGAATAACCCTACATCCTTATTCTCCAGATTAACCCTAGATCCCTATTCTCCAGATTAACCCTACATCCCTATTCTCCAGATTAACCCTACATCCCTATTCTCCAGATTAACCCTACATCCCGAGTCTCCAGATTAACCCTACATCCTTATTCTCCAGATTAACCCTAGATCCCTATTCTCCAGATTAACCCTACATCCCGAGTCTCCAGATTAACCCTACATCCTTATTCTCTAGATTAACCCTACATCCCTATTCTCCAGATTAACCCTCATCCCTATTCTCCATATTAACCCTACATCCCTATTCTCCAGATTAACCCCACATCCCTATTCTCCAGATTAACCCTACATCCTTATTCTCCAGATTAACCCATGATCCCTATTCTCCAGATTAAACCCTACATCCCTATTCTCCAGATGAACGCTACATCCCTATTCTCCAGATTAACCCTACATCCCTATTCTCCAGATGAACCCTAGATCCCTATTCTCCAGATTAACCCTACATCCCTATTCTCCAGATGAACCCTACATCCCTATTCTCCAGATGAACCCTACATCCCTATTCTCCAGATTAACCCTACATCCCTATTCTCCAGATTAACCCTACATCCCTATTCTCCAGATTAACCATACATCCATATTCTCCAGATTAACCCTACATCCATATTCTCCAGATGAACCCTACATCCCTATTCTCCAGATGAACCCTACATCCCTATTCTCCAGATGAACCCTACATCCCTATTCTCCAGATTAACTCTACATCCATATTCTCCAGATTAACCCTACATCCATATTCTCCAGATTAACCCTACATCCCTATTCTCCACATTAACCCTACATCCTTATTCTCCAGATTAACCCTACATCCCTATTCTCCAGATTAACTCTACATCCCTATTCTCCAGATGAACCCTACATCCCTATTCTCCAGATGAACCCTACATCCCTATTCTCCAGATTAACCCTACATCCCTATTCTCCAGATTAAGCCACATCCCTATTCTCCATATTAACCCTACATCCCTATTCTCCATATTAACCCTACATCCCTATTCTCCAGATTAATCCTACATCCATATTCTCCAGATTAACCCTACATCCCTATTCTCCATATTAACCCTACATCCCTATTCTCCAGATGAACCCAACATCCCTATTCTCCAGATTAACCCTACATCCCTATTCTCCAGATGAACCCTACATCCCTATTCTCCATATTAACCCTACATCCCTATTCTCCATATTAACCCTACATCCCTATTCTCCAGATGAACCCTACATCCCTATTCTCCAGATTAACCCTCATCCCTATTCTCCAGATTAACCCTACATCCCTATTCTCCAGATGAACCCTACATCCCTATTCTCCAGATGAACCCTACATCCCTATTCTCCAGATGAACCCTACATCCCTATTCTCCAGATTAACCCTACATCCCCATTCTCCATATTAACCCTACATCCCTATTCTCCAGATTAACCATACATCCCTATTCTCCATATTAACCCTACATCCCTATTCTCCAGATGAACCCTACATCCCTATTCTCCAGATTAACCCTACATCCCTATTCTCCAGATTAACCCTACATCCCTATTCTCCAGATTGACCCTACATCCCTATTCTCCAGATTGACCCTACATCCCTATTCTCCACACCTTTGTCTATTTGGTCTTTCGAAGCAGCAGTTGTACCACTCAGTATGAGGTCTAAATTCATAATTGTAAGAGACACATCACACTTACTACACCGGTTGTAAAAAATAAATAAAAAATAAAAAAGTGTCCGACAGATATTGCTCAACTGGAAATTTGCTTACTCTCTGTCTCAAATGATAGTCGACTGACAGTTGCCCCCCTTGAAGCAGGGCTGTTTAAACAATATTGTCTCCTCGAACCAACACTCCTACAGTACAAATGTCAATAGCAGAGCAATGTTTTTGAAACAGATGAAATGTATAGATATTTAGATGGAATAAATCCTGGAATAACTTCTGGAACAACTCCTAGAACAACTCCTGGAACAACTCCTGGAACATCTCCTAGAACAACTCCTGGAACAACTCCTGGAACAACTCCTGGAACAACTCCTGGAACAACTCCTGGAACAACTCCTAGAACAACTCCTGGAACATCTCCTAGAACAACTCCTGGAACAACTCCTGGAACAACTCCTAGAACAACTCCTGGAACATCTCCTAGAACAACTCCTGGAACAACTCCTGGAACAACTCCTAGAACAACTCCTGGAACAACTCCTGGAACAACTCCTGGAACATCTCCTAGAACAACTCCTGGAACAACTCCTGGAACAACTCCTGGAACAACTCCTGGAACAACTCCTGGAACATCTCCTAGAACAACTCCTGGAACAACTCCTGGAACAACTCCTAGAACAACTCCTGGAACAACTCCTAGAACAACTCCTGGAACAACTCCTGGAACAACTCCTGGAACATCTCCTGTCTCAGGGAGGATGAGAACATTTAAAACTTTTACACAGACAACAAGACAACAACTGCGGTTGGACAAAAACTAAAACAGGGCTGGACTGGCTGTATGCAGGGTTGCACCCTGAAGGCCTTTGCATCTGTAATTTAAAAAATACCTCACAGTATGTCATCACTATGGTATTGATTGATTAATTTCAGTCGATCATCTTGGATTAAAAAGGTTTAGGTAGCCTAACCACCTGAAGTTTGAATATAAACCAAATTCTATCAGTCACATTTTCTCAGAATACAAATAAATGGGCCTAATTTAGGTTAGTAGGCTACCTGTCCTAGGCTACCTGTGGTTGTCATCAGTAGGCTACCTGTCCTAGGCTACCTGTGGTTGTCATCAGTAGGCTACCTGTGGTTGTCATCAGTAGGCTACCTGTGGTTGTCATCAGTAGGCTACCTGTGGTTAGTCATCAGTAGGCTCCCTGTGGTTGTCATCAGTAGGCTACTCTAGGCTACCTGTGGTTGTCATCAGTAGGCTACCTGTGGTTGTCATCAGTAGGCTACCTGTGGTTGTCATCAGTAGGCTACCTGTGGTTGTCATCAGTAGGCTACCTGTGGTTGTCATCAGTAGGCTACCTGTGGTTGTCATCAGTAGGCTACCTGTGGTTGTCATCAGTAGGCTACCTGTGGTTGTCATCAGTAGGCTACCTGTGGTTGTCATCAGTAGGATACCTGTGGTTGTCATCAGTAGGCTACCTGTGGTTGTAATCAGTAGGCTGCTCTAGTCTACCTGTGGTTGTAATCAGTAGGCTACCTGTGGTTGTCATCAGTAGGCTACCTGTGGTTGTAATCAGTAGGCTGCTCTAGTCTACCTGTGGTTGTCATCAGTAGTCTACCTGTGGTTGTAATCAGTAGGCTACCTGCGGTTGTCATCAGTAGGCTACCTGCGGTTGTCATCAGTAGGCTACCTGTGGTTGTCATCAGTAGGCAGCTCTAGGCTACCTGTGGTTGTAATCAGTAGGCTACCTGTGGTTGTCATCAGTAGGCTACCTGTGGTTGTCATCAGTAGGCTACCTGTGGTTGTCATCAGTAGGCTACCTGTGGTTGTCATCAGTAGGCTACTCTAGTCTACCTGTGGTTGTCATCAGTAGGCTACCTGTGGTTGTCATCAGTAGGCTACCTGTGGTTGTCATCAGTAGGCTACCTGTGGTTGTCATCAGTAGGCTGCTCTAGGCTACCTGTGGTTCTCATCAGTAGGCTACCTGTGGTTAGTCATCAGTAGTCTACAGTCGATCAGACTGAAGCACATTGACAATCCTTTTTGGTGGTGGGTATAGCTTCCATATGATACTGCCTGACGCAAATCCGCAGTGAATTCACTTATACACCCACATTTTCCGTTACAATTAGCTTTTACTACATGTAATGATTTGCATGATATTGATAAAAATGGAGTCTGGTTTGTTGTAATGTTGTACAGTAGGTCTACAATACTTTAATATTCATATAATAAGGTTAATCGTTCATTTTTTTATAGACTAATGTTACTTGATGAAGACATGCTGCTAGCGACTCTGCACTTTTGTTTTGAAGCTAAAAGATGAGAAAATAATCCCTTAAATTGTCTAAACATGCTTGTTAATTGTTGCATTATTCAAGAATGTAATGTGGTTGGATTATTCAATAGTATAATATGTTTTAGAAGAAAAGTTGATGTCATTGTTCAATAGTTTGTGCTTACCGGCTAGTGGCTACTGTTCTATTTACCGTCAATTTGACCCGCGGACAAAAAAATGTGTCTTTACCAGCCACAACTAAAGGTAATGCAAGGTTTTAACGTGAATTGAAAAGTAGAAATGTCTTTCGCCACTCCGCTGCTCAGACTCTCATTCATATCTCCATTAGAGGACACAGTAATGACAGTGAAACAGCATCACAAAGAAACAGCATTGGTCACATTTGGTTTCAACAGAACAGCTTTAAAAGTAACAGATTTCTCGGAAACCGCGGTTGCTTCTGGTCGGGAGGCTGATATTTTCTTTGGAAGTGGCGCAGATGTTACTTTTGTTTAAAGACACTGTAATTAAGGAAGAAGGACAGAAGTCTGAAAAAGCGTGACCTATTTCTCTTTTGATCAGCTGTCAAAGGAGGAGCAGGGGGTCCTTTCAAGCACGGGTCTCTTCCTAAACTTTCAGCTGGCAACAGACGAGACCACAAATTGGGGGAACAACCGTATTGTAGGCTACCTGTGGGGCTTTCCCCCCCGCTTGTTTGGTCGTTTGGACAGCGCGCGAACCCACTGCACCGAGACAATTACCGTCCAAGGATATTATGATAGAATGACGAACGAACGTTTAGGCTTGCTTTGCTTTCACATCTCTTTTGAGAGGCATTTTTGTATTATTTCCATGTTGGGACTCCCAATCTAGGCTATGCGTCAAAAATACTTACTGCTGGAAATGGGTTAGAGTAGTCAACAAATCAATGTAGCCTATTCTAAAATGAGGCCGAGTCAACATGGTTTCTAAACTATATGTATATGCGGCCGATTTCTAAGCTATATGTATATCCGGCCGACTATATGTATATATGACCGATTAGCCTATATTGTTTTCCAATTTTGGGGGGCAAAGAAAAATGGGTTGTGTGGTGACTACTTTGTATAGTAAAATATTTAATCTACAAATCACAATACTAAACTAATTGGAGTTTATTGTAACATTTTCTCTCTGTCTAAACTAGGCCTGTAACATTTGTAGACTCGGTCTATATCAGTGTAATAACCCGAAATATGTTATTTTTTCAATCATAAAGTCACACGTTTCCAAAGACATTCTGCTAAATTATCATATAAATTATTATCATATAAAACCTGTATAATTGTATATTTCAAGTAGCCTAATATAATATTTTAGGCCTATACAGTAAGAGACACACACTCAAATCTGTCAGACAAAAAAGATATTTGCAAAATATCGTTGGCCACAAATTCAAATCTAATCACCCCTCATGAATGTATCTGAAAGTCTAAAATCAGAATAATATGTACCACTAATAAAACATTATGTACAAGTCCCTCTGAGCATAATACTTTCTAAACCAAAAGGAAGGGTAATGTCTAAAAGACAAGCCTGAATAACTCTGGGTCGATCAGGACATTTTTTGTTGTCCTGGTCTCTCTCTCTCCTGCCATCTGCTCAGCAAATGCAGTAGGCTAGTATTGATTAGTATCATTGTGCTACAGAGCCCATGCTAATCTATACCGTTACTGGCAATCCGTTGGCGCTTTACATTGCATCTGTTCAGACGCTAGTATAGCTAGCGATGTGAGTCCGTGACCTAGCCCTGTCTACACCCCTAGTCACTGTTTCAGAAGCCGTTAGGTAAGTGGCCCACATTCATTTGTGTTAAATGGAAGTCTTTTTGTCATCGTATCGTGTGGAATAAACATGTAAGGAGCAACCTCTGAAATGTAAGGTTTAGAACAGGGCGGCTTCAGTAGGCTAGTGACGGAAGAGAAGTAGAGCGGTAGCAGAGGATCTCTATAGACGGCTGTCAGCACCTGGCTGACTGGCCGGGAGATACGCACATGGAGCCCGCTATTGGCTATGCAGAAGTATGTGATGTGTGTGTGTGCTCGCAATGTGTGAAGAACCAAGTTGATATTCATAAACTATTTGTTTCAATTTAAAGTAATTGTAAATTGTATACCAAAGAAAATTGAGAAATTACTTAATTTGAATGGCTTGGTTTAACTTTAGTAGGCCACAGTTATTTATATTCAATCGCATATAGGCTAATCTGAAAGTGCGTGTCCAATGAATCCTAACTTAAACCATAAAATAATATTCATTAATTCTCCTTTAGGATTAATGCAATTTGAAGTAGTAAAATACAATGAGTGTACAAAACATTAAGAACACCTTCTCTTTCCATGCCATAGACCGACCAGCAATAGTGGAAAAACTACTCAATTGTCATACCTGAGTAGAAGTAAAGATACCATAATAGAAAATGACTCAAGTAAAACTGAAAGTCACCCAGTAAAATACTACGTGAAGTATTTTAGAATATTTTTAAATATACTCAAGTATGAAAAGTAAATGTAATTGCTAAAATGTCCTTAAGTATCAAAAGTAAAAGTTACAAGTATAAATAATTAAAAATTCCAAATTCCTTAAACAAAATAGAAGGTACACATTGGTTTTATTTGTTTAAATTTACAGATAGCCAGTGGTACACTCCAACAGTCAGATATAATTTACAAAACAAGCATTTGTGTTTAGTGAGTCAGCCAGATCAGAGGCAGTAGGGATGTGTGTGTGACTTGGACCATTTTCCTGTCAAAATGTAACGACCACTTTTGGGTGTCAGGGAAAATGTATGGAGTAAAAAGTACACAACTTTCTTTCGGAATGTAGTGAAGTAAAAGTAAAAGTTGGCAATAATATAAATATTAAAATAAAGTACAAAAAAACGACAAAAGTAGTACTTTAAAGTATTTTTTTCTCTAGTACTTTACACCACTGCTGACCAGGTGAATCCAGGTGAATCCAGGTGAATCCAGGTGAAAGCTATGATCCCTTATTGATGTTATTATTTAAATCCACTTCAATCAGTGTGGATGAAGGCGGGAGACAGGTTAAAGAAGGATTTTTAAGACTTGAGACAATTGAGACATGGTACGTGTGTTTGTGCCATTCAGAGGGTGAATGGGCAAGACAAAAGATTTAAGTGCCTTTGAAAGGGGTATGGTAGTAGGTGCCAGACGCACTGGTTTGTGTCAAGAACTGCAACGCTGCTGGGTTTATCATACTTAACAGTTTACAATAGAATAGTCATGTATTATCTAGAAGGGAGACAGGAGTCATGTATTATCTAGAAGGGGGACAGGAGTCATCATGTATTATCTAGAAGGGGGACAGGAGTCGTCATGTATTATCTAGAAGGGGGACAGGAGTCATGTATTATCTAGAAGGGGCACAGGAGTCATGTATTATCTAGAAGGGGGACAGGAGTCATGTATTATCTAGAAGGGAGACAGGAGTCATGTATTATCTAGAAGGGAGACAGGAGTCGTCATGTATTATCTAGAAGGGGGACAGGAGTCATGTATTATCTGGAAGGGGGACAGAAGTCGTCATGTATTATCTGGAAGAGGGACAGGAGTCGTCATGTATTATCTAGAAGGGGGACAGGAGTCATCATGTATTATCTAGAAGGGGGACAGGAGTCATGTATTATCTAGAAGGGGGACAGGAGTCATGTATTATCTAGAAGGGAGACAGGAGTCGTCATGTATTATCTAGAAGAGGGACAGGAGTCATGTATTATCTAGAAGGGGGACAGGAGTCGTGTATTATCTAGAAGGGGGACAGGAGTCATGTATTATCTAGAAGGGAGACAGGAGTCGTCATGTATTATCTAGAAGAGGGACAGGAGTCATGTATTATCTAGAAGGGGGACAGGAGTCGTGTATTATCTAGAAGGGGGGCAGGAGTCGTCATGTATTATCTAGAAGGGAGACAGGAGTCATGTATTATCTAGAAGGGGGACAGGAGTCATGTATTATCTAGAAGGGGGCAGGAGTCATGTATTATCTAGAAGGGGGACAGGAGTCATGTATTATCTAGAAGGGGGACAGGAGTCATGTATTATCTAGAAGGGAGACAGGAGTCGTCATGTATTATCTAGAAGGGGGACAGGAGTCGTCATGTATTATCTAGAAGAGGGACAGGAGTCATGTATTATCTAGAAGGGGGACAGGAGTCGTCATGTATTATCTGGAAGGGGGACAGGAGTCGTCATGTATTATCTAGAAGGGGGACAGGAGTCGTCATGTATTATCTAGAAGGGAGACAGGAGTCGCCATGTATTATCTAGAAGGGGGACAGGAGTCATGTATTATCTAGAAGGGAGACAGGAGTCATGTATTATCTAGAAGGGGGACAGGAGTCATGTATTATCTAGAAGGGGGACAGGAGTCGTCATGTATTATCTAGAAGGGGGACAGGAGTCGTCATGTATTATCTAGAAGGGGGACAGGAGTCATGTATTATCTAGAAGGGAGACAGGAGTCATGTATTATCTAGAAGGGGGACAGGAGTCATGTATTATCTAGAAGGGGGACAGAAGGCATGTATTATCTAGAAGGGGGACAGGAGTCGTCATGTATTATCTAGAAGGGAGACAGGAGTCGTCATGTATTATCTAGAAGGGGGACAGGAGTCGTCATGTATTATCTAGAAGGGAGACAGGAGTCGTCATGTATTATCTAGAAGGGGAACAGGAGTCGTCATGTATTATCTAGAAGAGGGACAGGAGTCATCATGTATTATCTAGAAGGGAGACAGGAGTCGTCATGTATTATCTAGAAGGGGGACAGGAGTCATGTATTATCTAGAAGGGGGACAGGAGTCGTCATGTATTATCTAGAAGGGAGACAGGAGTCGTCATGTATTATCTAGAAGGGGGACAGGAGTCGTCATGTATTATCTAGAAGGGGGACAGGAGTCGTCATGTATTATCTAGAAGGGTGACAGGAGTCATGTATTATCTAGAAGGGAGACAGGAGTCATGTATTATCTAGAAGGGGGACAGGAGTCATGTATTATCTAGAAGGGGGACAGGAGTCGTCATGTATTATCTAGAAGGGGGACAGGAGTCGTCGTGTATTATCTAGAAGGGAGACAGGAGTTGTCATGTATTATCTAGAAGGGGGACAGGAGTCATGTATTATCTAGAAGGGGGACAGGAGTCGTCATGTATTATCTAGAAGGGGGACAGGAGTCATGTATTATCTAGAAGGGGGACAGGAGTCATGTATTATCTAGAAGGGGGACAGGAGTCATGTATTATCTAGAAGGGAGACAGGAGTCATGTATTATCTAGAAGGGGGACAGGAGTCATGTATTATCTAGAAGGGGGGCGTTGTCATGTATTATCTAGAAGGGAGACAGGAGTCATGTATTATCTAGAAGGGGGACAGGAGTCATGTATTATCTAGAAGGGGGACAGGAGTCGTCATGTATTATCTAGAAGGGGGACAGGAGTCGTCATGTATTATCTAGAAGGGGGACAGGAGTCGTCATGTATTATCTAGAAGGGGGACAGGAGTCGTCATGTATTATCTAGAAGGGGAACAGGAGTCATGTATTATCTAGAAGGGGGACAGGAGTCGTCATGTATTATCTAGAAGGGGGACAGGAGTCGTCATGTATTATCTAGAAGAGGGACAGGAGTCATGTATTATCTAGAAGGGAGACAGGAGTCATGTATTATCTAGAAGGGGGACAGGAGTCGTCATGTATTATCTAGAAGGGGGACAGGAGTCGTCATGTATTATCTAGAAGGGGGACAGGAGTCGTCATGTATTATCTAGAAGGGGGACAGGAGTCATGTATTATCTAGAAGGGGAACAGGAGTCATGTATTATCTAGAAGGGAGACAGGAGTCGTCTCGTCTTAACACCATGATTATTTATTGTCCTTGTGCGGTCTTTTTAATCTTAACATTTGATTTAATTATTGCTCTACGTGTAAGACACCAATAATTAGAACAATATACAGTCTGTAACGGCTACATGTTGGAGAATATTATACATGTTAGAATTGATACTCACTCAAATGTTACATTTTGTTTTAGGCTACAGGGCTTAGGTCTGTGACTGTCCTAAAGGCTTGTGAATATGCCACATAAACAATTAGGTTATAACGAAAGCGAATTTAAAACGAATAAAACACTAATAGCCGATACGACTAGTTGCGCCTATTTGGTTAACTCTAGGGAAATTATAAGCTTCTTATAACAAGACAAAAACATGTTTATTTTTTTCACTCTACAGTCAACTTGAACAGGTTAATGATCCACTTTTCATACAAGGCTGCTCTAGCCATCAGATCACAAGTGAAGTAGATAACAGCCAAAACAGTGCATCCTGTTTTAGGACCACTTTACAAGCACGGGACATTAGGAGACAAAAATGAAGGGTCATCAAAGATCAGAGGTCAGGCGCTCGGCTCGAGTCATCTGACCTCTCACATTTAGCATATTATACCCTGTTCGGATGGCTCGCTTTTAAAAGGAAGTTTAAAAAAAATTATTATAATAATTATATAGAAACCAAACATTCGAAATGAATGAATATTCAAATATTAAATATTTTCATCTGGTCGAAATGTCAATTTTAATAAAGTAATAAATGGTTGGATTAAAAAAAAAGGCAAAAACCATGAAAATAACAAAGTATTGTGTAAATGAATAACATTTTATTTGGTGCTTTATAAAGACGATGAGTTTAAAGACTATTCACATTTATGTATCAATCATTAGTGCATTTTTAGAAATCAGGAAAGTACCTCTGGAAGTAAAACAAACATGTTCTTTATTATTATATGATAGCGATATTATCCATTCGACTGCGTTTAAAGACAACTGTGTATCTACATTAGTTTAAATCCATCATTTTGAGTCAAATAATTTTGAGTCAAACTATTGTGGGTGGATGAACCTTTGCCCCAAAGTCTAGGTTAATCTGTCACCTGATTTGTGTATGAATGTACTCGAAATATCCTCTATTCTGACATTCCTCATCCTCACTCACTAACATTTATATATTTTAATGTTGCCTAGCATAGAAATATTTATAATCGTGTTATCTAGCCTATTCAACAATCCATCAGTGTTTCCCATTGAGATACAATGTAATGCTTGAGTTCTATTTAATTTGTGGTGTTTCCTCTGCAACTATAGTGTTAGCCTCCCTTGCACAGAAACATCTGTAATTGTGTTCATCTTGTCAACTACCCTATTCGACAATGTTTCCTCTTCAGGGTTTAAACTAGCTGTGGTAACAGGCTCTCGCTCTGTAGACACAGTGTTGTACCTACATACTCCCAGTGTTTTTCTGCTTACTCTCTGTGATTCTCTCAGCAGGGAAATATAAACACTCTCCTCCTGACTTATGACCTTTGAACTTTAACCCCTTCTATCACACAGACCACCAAGCTGTCTCCTGACCTGCAACAAAACAGGACAAGACAAGACCATTCAAGCCAGTTGGTTAACCTCTTATGCAACACATAAAACACATAGAACACGTAAAACAAGTAGAAAATGTAGAACACGTATACCACATAGAACAAGTAGAACACATTGAACACATAGAACACGTAGAACAAGTAGAACACATAGAACACATAGAACACATTCAACACATAGAACACATAGAACACATAAAACACATAGAACAAGTAGCTCACATAGAATGCAGAAAACATAGAACAAGTGGAACAAGTGGAACACGTAAAACACATAGAACAAGTAGAATACATATAACACGTAGAACACATAGAACAAGGAGAACACGAAGAACACATAGAACAAGTAGGAAAAATAGAAAAAGCAGAACACGTAGAACACAGACCACATAGAACAAGTAGAACATATAGAGCACATAGAACAAGTAGAACATGTAGAAGAAGTAGAACACGAAGAACACAGAACACATAGAACATGTAGAACATGTAGAACATGTAGAACAAGTAGAACACGTAGAACAAGTAGAACATGTAGTACACATAGAACAAGTGGAACACATAGAACACAGAACACATAGAACAAGTAGCACACGTGGAACACAGAACAAATAGAACACAAATAAAGTCCAAATCAATAGCTATGTTTATCAAACCACTGACTATTTATATGTATTAAGGCCTAAATTCAATCCGTAACGTGGAAGATCTGCACTATAGCGCCATTCAAATTTAAAGGCAATGTTACTGCATTTGGGAAAACTGTATTCATGGTAAACGCTGCATATTTCAACTCAATCGGAAATTACCTTTAAATTTAAACCGTGCTTTTAACATGGATCTCCCATTCTACAGATTGAATCTAAACATGAATCTGTAAATTATGATTGTTTTTACAGTTTTCAGTTTACAGTTTTTTATTCAGTAAGGTATCATTATTTTAGTCATGTAGTTTTTAGACTACTACAGGTAGCAATATTATATTATATTATATTATACTATTATTATTATTATTATTATTATGATTACATGGGATCATTTTCACAGTTGATCAGTGAAACAAGTGGTGTGGCAATATCATGTGTTTTACAAATATTGTAACGCTTTCTTCCTGGGATGAAGGAGAGGACCAAAATGCAGCGCAGTTAGTGTTCAACATGTTTAATATAACGAACTGTGAACACTTACAACAATACAAAACAACAAACGTGAAAACCGAGACAGTCCTATCTGGTGCAGAACACAAACAGTCCTATCTGGTGCAGAAATATGCAGGATAGGCCTACTGTCAGGTTGTCTACTGTTAACATGTAAGATGCAACTCAGTATCAATCCCGATTTGTAGCTAGTAGCCTACCATTTGTTAACGCCTTTGCGCCCCAAAAAAAAACAGAACTGAGAAAGTAGTAAAAGTAATTCTTTATCAAGAAATAACTTAAGAGGATAAACAATAGCTTTCATCATTGTCTTACTGTTAAGTGGGAACACGACTGTATCCTGCTGTGATTGTATCAACGGAATCTGCCCTGCTGATGTAACTGCCTATCCATTGAACAATGGCAACAAAAGATGTTTCCATCTGTGAATTAAACGTGGTCAAATACATCTTAGTCTATCAAGCCTCATTTTTATCTTTTATTTTACAACATCGAGTTTGAATTTTAATTGATAATCAAAATAATAGTGACCGACTGAGACACACGCACGCACGCACGCGCCTATGTTTTCTTCTTCGCCTATCACAGAGGGGTGGCAATTTCTCCACGACCCCCTCTCCCCTCTGAAAGACAGCAGCCTATATTGATCTCAGGAGATTCTGTGCATCATTTCTGATTTGCATTATGCACAAAGCAGGCACAAAAAAACACTGGGCTGGGATTCAATCATATAGCGGGTTGCAGGCATTACGGTTTTAAAGACAATTGTTCCCCTGTTTGCGGAGATCCCATTAAAGGTGAATGCTGCATATGTTGGCTTCATTGGAAATGACCTGTTATAACAGCGACTGCCTTTAAAAAGCAAGGAATCCATCTCAAAACGGTCTATGTGGCATTGCTATGAGTCAGAAACATTGATTCTAGTGTCACAGTTGACTACAAAAGTGTAAATAGGATCATTTTGGTCATAAAGTCAGTCTCCTCTAAAATGGAGTTTGGAAAATAGGATGTCACAATGGGTAAATAAAGGTTGGGTTTTGATTTTGAAGATGTCCATTTGCCCACTGACATGGGGTGAACTGCTGCGGTAGTCAGTCAGCACGGTTACATGCAGGTTAATATAATAGTTCGTTTAAAACGTTTACCTGCTTTGCACGATGAATGATTTCCCTAATAATTATGTTTAGGTCTACATGGACACATCTGAAATCAGGATACTGTTGGGACTTTTGATAAATGCAGAAAATTCGCCAATCAAAATAAACGTTCTACCACAGTGGCCATGTTATTTTTGCGTTTACTTTTTGATTCTGAGTTCGGACATAAACAGTTTGTATGTGAAAACTATTTATAAGATGCATACTGTTTTTCAGAACTCACTTCAATGGTGCGTAGAGAGGCTTCCTCTACCAGCTGCTGGCAGATGCGAAGATCAAATACAAGTCTGGAAGCTGAATAAGCTGTTTACATGTCCCAATAACTCGAAAGATTGCTCAGAAAACTAAATGATTTAATCCATGTATGCTTACTTCGATTATGATCGTACGTCAATTAAGAGGGGCGGTAGGTAGCCTAGTGGTTAGAGCGTTGGCCTCTGTTCCTAGGCCGTTATTGAAAATAAGGCAGAGTAAGGAGTCTAGATGACTAATGTCATACTCAGCCTTCTTCAATATTCAGTTGAAATATTCATGTAAAAGTACACAGTACAGTATGAAAGTAGGCTAAAACTGCTTCTCCAAATTGAAATTCCAGATCACACTTGCAGGAGATATCATGGCGAAGTTGGCTAAGATCATGCATAGAACACATAATCGAACCGTCGACTCGCGACGTACTACGCACGTGCGGGCTGTCAAATCAAATGCACTCCTTCAATATAATGTAGTTTTTGATGAAAAAGGGAAACGTTTCAGTTTGTCACTTTCAAAAATTTGGAGTAAAGACATGTTCAACTACTTAATAAAAGATTGTCTCGAATCTATGTTGTGCGTTTAGATTTCGAGAAAATTAACAACTAAGGAATATTTTTTTAATTTTCTCATTGACTTCTCAAAACCTCAAACCCTGGCCTGGTCTGTTTCCCGAGAGTTCTCGGAAGTCTCGCGATGATGCGCATCTGGTTTCAGAAACTCAGTTGGTCTCTATCCAATAGCATAGACAGCTGACCACGTTAACATGCGCACGGTATTTTGGATAGAACATTCCTAATTTAAATTAATATGGGTTAAATTAAATAGTAAGTGACATATGAACACTGACTGTAGGCCTATAACCTCTCACATGTAGAGTATTATAAAATTAACTCCTGCAGAATTATACATTTCATGCAATACAATTATACAACAAATGTTAATTTTGTCTCACTGCTGGGAGCGGAGAAATACGGTTTCTTTCTTTCAGCATCTCTTGAAAAAAAATATGTGTGTGTAACCCAAGCAGACAGTATTTCAACCACATAAAATATGCCCCATGTTTCATAGTGTTTTTCATGCTTTTCATTTCCTTCAAACTTGTCAAACGTATGACATTTGGATATTTTGCATGGGGACAATCTTTCCACTGTTTAAAATGTATTATTTTCTCCCATGTCCTGAAACAAAACAGACAACTTTACAAGTGTTAACTAGATTCATTGTTTTGATGTAAGACATTATTCTGGTGAGCACTACTTTATTTAGTCTTCTGGGTCAACAAGTTATGACAGTAGAGAAGCTGTGTGTAACAAACAAATGGCCTTCCATATGTCAAATTATAATATGGCCTATCATATGTCAAATTATAATATGGCCTATCATATGTCAAATTATAATATGGCCTACCGTATGTCAAATTATAATAAGGCCTACCATATGTCAAATTATAATATGGCCTACCGTATGTCAAATTATAATATGGCCTACCATATGTCAAATTATAATATGGCCTACCGTATGTCAAATTATAATATGGCCTACCATATGTCAAATTATAATATGGCCTACCATATGTCAAATTATAATAAGGCCTACCATATGTCAAATTATAATATGTCCTACCATATGTCAAATTATAATATGGCGATATCCCAGTGTAAGATTAGCATATCCCTGTGTAAAATTAGCATATCCCAGTGTACGGTGAGCATATCCCAGTGTAATATTAGCATATCCCAGTGTAATATTAGCATATCCCAGTGTAATATTAGCATATCCCAGTGTAATATTAGCATATCCCAGTGTAAGGTTAGCATATCACAGACATTTTATAGAATACTTGTGTATCCTGAATAATTTAAGGATATTGGTGTGCATGTAAACGTGACTTCAGATAATTCTGGGTGCATATTTTATGTGGTTGAAATACTCTCTGCTTGCATAACAGTGTCAAAGATAACACATTACACACACACATTCGCATTTTCTCAAGATATGCTGTAATAAATAAATCATATTTCTTCACTCTTGTTCCCGAAACAAAATTAACATTTGTTATAACATTTTACTGCAAGAAATGCATTATTCTGCAGGAGTTACAATTATATTACGCTACACATGAGAGGTTATAGGCCTACAGTCAGTGTCCATATTTCAGTTAATATTTAATTTAACCCATATTAATTTAAATTAGGAATATTCTGTTTATTCATGGGTACAGGGATACTCATGAGCGTGATATCAAAGGTGCATGTAAACATATTATCCTGAATAAGAGCTACTATCCTGTATATTGTGCATATGTAAATGTGGTCATTGAGACAGACCTGCCTAGCAGACATGACTTTGTTTACATAAGAAAACAGGTCACGCATGATTTAACTTAAGAAATACTGAACCAAACACAGAAGTTAGATGTAAAAAATCGCACAACTTAAAACATCCTTGTCAAAAACGTCAAAATAAACTACATATTTCTTGAGTTATCTTAGGTTCATTCCGAGGATTTTGAGGAAGTGAAAAAGGTCTCCACGTCTACACTGTCTCATGGTTGGGTCGCCCCTAAAAAGTTACATATTGCAGCTTTAATATCCATAAGGCCTACAGTATATAACATGCAATCGGATTGAATCCCGGAGATACCGGTTAATTGCTTACTTGGTTAATTTGTCCTGTCAGAGAGAAAGCTTGGGGACTGAGATGACATTTTTTCTCCAAATGGTTTTAAATGAAAACCTTGACATTAGTGGAGTCGAAGCTGACTGTTTATCCTATTCTATCTTATTTAGTCTGCTCTGCACATGCTCAGTTCGGCGGGAGACGACCGTTAGACCCCGATGACGTGTTTCTACGCTAGCCAACGTTGCCATGACATCGTCTACAAGTGTAATCAGTTTTCCTCTTCCTACTGTACTGTCTTTGATAATGTGCTTATTATGCTCCGTATCCTTTATACAACGGGTGGTTATAATCCTGAACGCTGATTTGTGTCTATTCCACAAGTTATCATCAGTTAATTAAATCTATGACTTTAAAATCACTATTTACTCTGTTCTATCTGACTGCCGAATCCAGTGTCTCATCAGCCCAGCCAGGCAATTTATAAACTTGATCTCCACTATAAAAAGTATCTAGACATTATCTCAGATTTCTTATAGACTAACATTTAGATTTCCACAGCGGAGATTAAATTAACCTTGCTGTCTGTATCTCTGACATTTGAAACATTAAATATTCAAATTCGATCTCCAGCTGTACTATAGTAATGAACGTGTCAGGACGAGACAGACAGACAGGCAGCTTTTCTTAGCCAGTTGAAATCATCAATCAACTGGCATCCTTTTTTTATGGATATATACAAAGAAATGTAAATTGACAGTTAGTTTGCATTCTTTCCAGCTTCAGTTTGAAGTGATTGTGTTAGCTGTGTTGTTGGCTAGCTCCTCGGAACAACAGTGTCTTGACGAGAGAGAGCACATTTTCTACGCCAGGCGAAATCGCGTCTCATTAGCACATTTTTATGGATGCATCCAAATAAATGTCACTAGAAAACAGCTTAAACAATTAAACAAAACAAATGCAGCTACTGTTGTTATTCTGGCTGCACTCTTTGAGGTGACTGTAAGTTAGCTGTAGTTGGCTAGCTAGCAAGCAAGGGATAAGAACGTCGCCAGCCAGTATGGCAATGGAACATTTAGAACGAACAACGTCCATAGAAACAGAACAAAAAGCCTGAATGACTGGGTCGCGTCCATAGATACAGAACAAAAGCCTGAACGACTGGGTCGCGTCCATAGATACAGAACAAAAAGACTGAACGACTGGGTCGCGTCCATAGATACAGAACAAAAAGACTGAACGACTGGGTCGCGTCCATAGATACAGAACAAAAAGACTGAACGACTGGGTCGCGTCCATAGATACAGAACAAAAAGACTGAACGACTGGGTCGCGTCCATAGATACAGAACAAAAGCCTGAACGACTGGGTCGCGTCCATAGATACAGAACAACGACTGGGTCGCGTCCATAGATACAGAACAAAAGCCTGAACGACTGGGTCGCGTCCATAGATACAGAACAAAAGCCTGAACGACTGGGTCGCGTCCATAGATACACAACAAAAAGACTGAACGACTGGGTCGCGTCCATAGATACAGAACAACGACTGGGTCGCGTCCATAGATACAGAACAAAAAGCCTGAATGACTGGGTTGCGTCCATAGATACAGAACAAAAAGACTGAACGACTGGGTTGCGTCCATAGATACAGAACAAAAGCCTGAACGACTGGGTCGCGTCCATAGAAACAGAACAAAAAGCCTGAATGACTGGGTCGCGTCCATAGATACAGAACAAAAGCCTGAACGACTGGGTCGCGTCCATAGATACAGAACAAAAAGACTGAACGACTGGGTCGCGTCCATAGATACAGAACAAAAAGACTGAACGACTGGGTCGCGTCCATAGATACAGAACAAAAAGACTGAACGACTGGGTCGCGTCCATAGATACAGAACAAAAAGACTGAACGACTGGGTCGCGTCCATAGATACAGAACAAAAGCCTGAACGACTGGGTCGCGTCCATAGATACAGAACAACGACTGGGTCGCGTCCATAGATACAGAACAAAAGCCTGAACGACTGGGTCGCGTCCATAGATACAGAACAAAAGCCTGAACGACTGGGTCGCGTCCATAGATACACAACAAAAAGACTGAACGACTGGGTCGCGTCCATAGATACAGAACAACGACTGGGTCGCGTCCATAGATACAGAACAAAAAGCCTGAATGACTGGGTTGCGTCCATAGATACAGAACAAAAAGACTGAACGACTGGGTTGCGTCCATAGATACAGAACAAAAGCCTGAACGACTGGGTCGCGTCCATAGAAACAGAACAAAAAGCCTGAATGACTGGGTCGCGTCCATAGATACAGAACAAAAGCCTGAACGACTGGGTCGCGTCCATAGATACAGAACAAAAAGACTGAACGACTGGGTCGCGTCCATAGATACAGAACAAAAAGACTGAACGACTGGGTCGCGTCCATAGATACAGAACAAAAAGACTGAACGACTGGGTCGCGTCCATAGATACAGAACAAAAAGACTGAACGACTGGGTCGCGTCCATAGATACAGAACAAAAGCCTGAACGACTGGGTCGCGTCCATAGATACAGAACAACGACTGGGTCGCGTCCATAGATACAGAACAAAAGCCTGAACGACTGGGTCGCGTCCATAGATACAGAACAAAAGCCTGAACGACTGGGTCGCGTCCATAGATACACAACAAAAAGACTGAACGACTGGGTCGCGTCCATAGATACAGAACAACGACTGGGTCGCGTCCATAGATACAGAACAAAAAGCCTGAATGACTGGGTTGCGTCCATAGATACAGAACAAAAAGACTGAACGACTGGGTTGCGTCCATAGATACAGAACAAAAGCCTGAACGACTGGGTCGCGTCCATAGAAACAGAACAAAAAGCCTGAATGACTGGGTTGCGTCCATAGATACAGAACAAAAGCCTGAACGACTGGGTCGCGTCCATAGAAACAGAACAAAAAGCCTGAACGACTGGGTCGCGTCCATAGATACAAAACAAAAAGACTCAACGACTGGCTCGCGTCCCATAGATACAGAACAAAAAGACTGAACGACTGGGTCGCGTCCATAGAAACAGAACAAAAAGACTGAATGACTGGGTCGCGTCCATAGATACAGAACAAAAAGCCTGAAAGACCGAACCAATAGAACGAACTAACCCTAGATTTGTGTCGGGACTATATCTTGTGGAAGGATGAAATAGTATGAATAAATTCATCATAACAACATTTGTAATGAAAATATGTCAATCATTATTTGAATATGTTGGTAACCTGTTGTATAAAAGCGACAATAGCCACGAAGCCGGTGTTTGGAAGATATATTGACACAGTTTGCCGGCCCTCGACTTCGTCAGTAGCCAAACAACCTCCGTACCAATATATCCTCCAAACACTGACTTCGAGGGCATTATCACTTAATTATACCTTGGCTTTATTGAATATTCGGGCATTGTGGAGCGTACATTATTTCACTATAACACAAGGTATATCAGCACTGTAGAATTCAATGGGTATAGTTCCTTCTTACATGTTCTTTGTTTGAGCGGGATTTGAAAGCAAAAGTCTAATTGAAAATGACTGAATTCAATTTTCATAACAGCAAGCTAGGACTGATGGTTTGGTTAGCTAAACGGGCAAGTCTGTTTGTTTGGTTACCAAGGCAACTACTGTAGCTATCCAGTAAACTTGCTAGCTACTTCAGTGGACGTTGAACACATTTCTACCCGCAAATGGGGGAGGTGGTTGGAAGTGCTGAGGAGTAATTTTCTCCACTCGTACAACCACCCAGGGCATTTGAACTGATTCCAGAGGCCGACCCTCAACAACGCCGCCGGAGAAGAGGCAGACGGAGCGGTCTTCTGGGCAGACGGAGCGGTCTTCTGGTCAGACTTCGGAGGCGCGCACACCACCCACCGATTTCCCGAGTATATTACTCGCTGATGTCCAGTCTAACAAGGTAGACGAAAATAGGGAAAGGGTTTCTTTCCAGAGAGATATTTTCTCTTTTTTTGTTTTTTTGTTTTTTTGTATTTTTAATGTATTATTATTATTATTATTATTTTTAAATAGGGTCAGTACATTTTGGTTGAAAATAACTGGCATAAAGTCAGGCAGTCAAATAACAATATGTTTTGTATTTTCTGTTATGTGAGCAATTCCTTCTCCTGCTGCTGAGGAGGGCCTGACTCACTCAGACAATCTGTTCCCTGCAGTCTAATACATGTTATATCCATCACTTACCAAATGGTATTGATTCTCTATCACTTTTCATCAGATCAAAATTAATGGGGCAAAATTTTGAGAATTGAGAACAAACTAACATCATAGTAGTGTGAAGATGGAATGGGAGAGAGGGATCACAATTCATAACTCAACATTAGACATATATTAAAAATGTCATAACTGTGTCATAGATATTTCAAAATCCTTAGTCTTAGACACATGTACATGTAAATAAGTGACCATACACTTGATTGATAAACCTGAAATTTATTTTACACAAAACTCTGCACTTTACACGAGTATTCCTGGCATACGAGACAAGAATCCAACGGTGTGGTTTTACATTCACAAGACTGGAGGTTTGGAGGATATCTTCTCCTGACGGACACATCATCAGACCAATCACATTCAGTATATGATCATCCAGTTGTTCCTGTAGGCTAGGTTATCATTTGGCTGTATCCTATAGCTTTAAAAGAGTCGTACACGTAAATCGTGTCTACACCCGTCACCAAGTGACTTAAAATAATGTTCAATCAAACATCCAAACACAAAGATACAAATACAAAAGTATGTTCACATTGTTTTTTTGGTCACAAAATGACAAAAGGAACTCTAATTTGATCAAATATTGATCACAAAGAGGGAAATGTGGTTTACAGGGAGGGTTGTGCTTGGTAAGACTCTGGAGAGACACTTCAATGACACCAAATAGATAACAACATATGAATCAATTAGACATGATAGAGCATTTCACGATTCATGACTTTGTCAGTCATCAAATCAAACTCTATTTTATTGGTCACATACACATATTTTAGCAGATAAGAAATACCTGTGGAATGCAGTAGGATTAAACACTCTAAATGATCTAGCAGGTGCTATCACTCTTGAGGAACAGGAGAAATACATTAACATGTACAGTATACCTACTACCAGTCATAAATATATATATTTCCATTACCAGTCACTTTATATGTATAAACCCACATCGACCACTCTGGTACCCCTGCACGTTGAATAAGGGACTGGCACTGACCTGTATAGACTTGCCTTCTCCTGTTCATTTAACTCTCGCCGTAGTTCTTGTGATGGTTTTTCATTCTTAATTTTCTATTATTATTTCTAAATTATCTATATTACTATTATTACTGCTTTCTATATTATCTATATTATTATTATCTATATTATTATTATTATTATTATCATCGTCACTGCATTGTTGGGAAAGAGCTCTCAAGGTAATAATTTCACTGTACTGATGTAACAGTATAACTTTACGTCGTCCCCTCGCCCCGACACGGGCGCGAACCAGGGACCCTCTGCACACATCAACAACGGTCACCCACGAAGCAGCGTTACCCATCGCTCCACAAAAGCCGCGGCCCTTGCAAAGCAAGGGGCAACCCTACTTAAAGTCTCAGAGCAAGTGACGTAACTGATTGAAATGCTACTAGCGCGTACCCGCTAACTAGCTAGCCATTTCACATCCGTTACACTCACCCCCCTTTCAACCTCCTCCTTTTCCGCAGCAACCAGTGATCCGGGTCACGGCACCAATGTTAACAGTATAACTTTAAACCGTCCCCTCGCCCCGACACGGGCGCGAACCAGGGACCCTCTGCACACATCAACAACAGTCACCCACGAAGCAGCGTTACCCATCGCTCCACAAAAGCCGCGGCCCTTGCAGAGCAAGGGGCAACCCTACTTAAAGTCTCAGAGCAAGTGACGTAACTGATTGAAATGCTACTAGCGCGTACCCGCTAACTAGCTAGCCATTTCACATCCGTTACACTGATTTACACCTGTTGTATCCTGTGCAGTTTATGTCCCACTTGTTGAATAATGGTAAAAAAATCACATGGGTTTGCGCATAAACCAGAAACATGTGTGAATGCGGTAGGATTAAACACTCAAATTGTATTTAATATGTTAAAACAACACAAACAACACTAATATGGGATTTCCATAGAGGCCTTTTTGCTATATGGCCTTATTCTATATACTGATCATTTCCTTTTAGGGAGGAAAATAAAGGAGTCATCACAGACAAGCAGAGAAGACGAGAGAATAGTGAATAGAGAGGAGAAGGATTCCATAACCCGTGAGGTTTGGGAAGCCTAAAAGCTCTTCCGTCAAGGAGACAGACGGAATATAAAATAATTGATTCCAAAAGCTAGTCAATGAAGCAGCCTTTAATGATTGTGTGTTGGACTGTGGACAGATGCCATGTGGTGAAAGTCAGAGGGGAGCTAGTGAATAAATAGACGAAGCGAGAGAGAGAGGGAGAGAGAGAGGGAGAGAGAAAGGACAGAGAGAGAAATGAGAGAGAGAGAGACAGAGAGACAGAGAGAGGGAGGGAGAGAGAGAAAGGAGAGCGAGAGGAGAGAGAGAGAGAGAGGGCCTTGCTTATGTTATTCTCTGTATTGGGTTAAATATAAACAGAAAACAGGAGCAGTACATCAACAAAGGGCCTGTCTAGTCTGTCTAGTCTGTCTAACCTGAGTAGTCTGTCTAGCCTGTCTAACCTGAGTAGTCTGTCTAGCCTGTCTAACCTGACTAGTCTGTCTAGTCTGTCTAACCTGACTAGTCTGTCTAGCCTGTCTAACCTGACTAGTCTGTCTAGTCTGTCTAACCTGACTAGTCTGTCTAGCCTGTCTAACCTGACTAGTCTGTCTAGTCTGTCTAACCTGACTAGTCTGTCTAGTCTGTCTAACCTGACTAGTCTGTCTAACCTGACTAGTATGTCTAGTCTGTCTAACCTGACTAGTATGTCTAGTCTGTCTAACCTGTCTAGTCTGTCTAACCTGACTAGTATGTCTAGTCTATCTAACCTGACTAGTCTGTCTAACTTGACTAGTCTGTCTAGTCTGTCTAATCTGTCTAGTCTGTCTAACCTGAGTAGTCTGTCTAACTTGACTAGTCTGTCTAACCTGACTAGTCTGTCTAACCTGACTAGTCTGTCTAGTCTGTCTAACCTGACTAGCCTGTCTAACCTGACTAGTCTGTCTAACCTGACTAGTCTGTCTAACCTGACTAGTCTGTCTAGTCTGTCTAACCTGAGTAGTCTGTCTAGTCTGTCTAACCTGAGTAGTCTGTCTAGTCTGTCTAACCTGAGTAGTCTGTCTAGACAGTCTAACCTGACTAGTCTGTCTAGCCTGTCTAACCTGACTAGTCTGTCTAGTCTGTCTAACCTGTCTAGTCTGTCTAACCTGACTAGTATGTCTAGTCTGTCTAACCTGACTAGTCTGTCTAGTCTGTCTAACCTGTCTAGTCTGTCTAACCTGACTAGTATGTCTAGTCTATCTAACCTGACTAGTCTGTCTAACTTGACTAGTCTGTCTAGTCTGTCTAGTCTGTCTAATCTGTCTAGTCTGTCTAACCTGAGTAGTCTGTCTAGCCTGTCTAATCTGTCTAGTCTGTCTAACCTGAGTAGTCTGTCTAGCCTGTCTAATCTGTCTAGTCTGTCTAACCTGACTAGTCTGTCTAACTTGACTAGTCTGTCTAACCTGACTAGTCTGTCTAACTTGACTAGTCTGTCTAACCTGACTAGTCTGTCTAGTCTGTCTAACCTGAGTAGTCTGTCTAGACAGTCTAACCTGACTAGTCTGTCTAGTCTGTCTAACCTGTCTAGTCTGTCCAGCCTGTCTAGTCTGTCTAACCTGTCTAGTCTGTCTAACCTGACTAGTCTGTCTAGTCTGTCTAACCTGAGTAGTCTGTCTAGTCTGTCTAACCTGTCTAGTCTGTCCAGCCTGTCTAATCTGTCTAGTCTGTCTAACCTGACTAGCCTGTCTTTCTAAGCTGAGTAGTCTTGGCCAATACCTTTACTGTACTGAAGTATTCTAATATATTTACTGTATTCTAGTAGTGTAATATATTTACTGTACTGTAGTATTCTAATATTTACAGTACTCTAGTAGTATAATATATTTACTGTACTGTAGTATTCTAATATTTTTACTGTACTGTAGTATTCTAATATCTTTACAGTATTCTAGTAGTGTAATATATTTACTGTACTGTAGTAGTCTAATATCTTTACTGTATTGTAGTATTCTAATATATTTACTGTACTATAGTATTCTAATATATTTACTGTACTGTAGTATTCTAATATCTTTACTGTACTGTAGTATTCTAATATATTTACTGTACTGTAGTGTTCTAATATCTTTACTGTACTGTAGTATTCTAATATCTTTACTGTACTGTAGTATTTTAATATATTTACAGTACTCTAGTAGTATAATATATTTACTGTACTGTAGTATTCTAATATTTTTACTGAACTGTAGTATTCTAATATCTTTACAGTATTCTAGTAGTGTAATATATTTACTGTACTGTAGTAGTCTAATATCTTTACTGTATTGTAGTATTCTAATATATTTACTGTACTGTAGTATTCTAATATATTTACTGTACTGTAGTATTCTAATATCTTTACTGTACTGTAGTATTCTAATATATTTACTGTACTGTAGTATTCTAATATATTTACTGTACTGTAGTGTTCTAATATCTTTACTGTACTGTAGTATTCTAATATCTTTACTGTACTCTAGTAGTGTAATATATTTACTGTACTGTAGTATTGTAATATCTTTACTGTACTCTAGTATTCTAATATATTTACTGTACTGTAGTAGTGTAATATCTTTACTGTACTGTAGTATTCTAATATATTTACTGTACTGTAGTATTCTAATATCTTTACTGTACTGTAGTATTCTAATATCTTTACTGTACTGTAGTAGTGTAATATATTTACTGTATTGTAGTAGTGTAATATCTTTACTGTACTGTAGTATTCTAATATCTTTACTGTACTGTAGTAGTGTAATATATTTACTGTACTGTAGTAGTCTAATATCTTTACTGTATTGTAGTATTCTAATATATTTACTGTACTATAGTATTCTAATATATTTACTGTACTGTAGTATTCTAATATCTTTACTGTACTGTAGTATTCTAATATATTTACTGTACTGTAGTGTTCTAATATCTTTACTGTACTGTAGTATTCTAATATCTTTACTGTACTGTAGTATTTTAATATATTTACAGTACTCTAGTAGTATAATATATTTACTGTACTGTAGTATTCTAATATTTTTACTGAACTGTAGTATTCTAATATCTTTACAGTATTCTAGTAGTGTAATATATTTACTGTACTGTAGTAGTCTAATATCTTTACTGTATTGTAGTATTCTAATATATTTACTGTACTGTAGTATTCTAATATATTTACTGTACTGTAGTATTCTAATATCTTTACTGTACTGTAGTATTCTAATATATTTACTGTACTGTAGTATTCTAATATATTTACTGTACTGTAGTGTTCTAATATCTTTACTGTACTGTAGTATTCTAATATCTTTACTGTACTCTAGTAGTGTAATATATTTACTGTACTGTAGTATTGTAATATCTTTACTGTACTCTAGTATTCTAATATATTTACTGTACTGTAGTAGTGTAATATCTTTACTGTACTGTAGTATTCTAATATATTTACTGTACTGTAGTATTCTAATATCTTTACTGTACTGTAGTATTCTAATATCTTTACTGTACTGTAGTAGTGTAATATATTTACTGTATTGTAGTAGTGTAATATCTTTACTGTACTGTAGTATTCTAATATCTTTACTGTACTGTAGTAGTGTAATATATTTACTGTATTGTAGTAGTGTAATATATTTACTGTACTGTAGTGTTCTAATATCTTTACTGTACTGTAGTATTCTAATATCTTTACTGTACTCTAGTAGTGTAATATATTTACTGTACTGTAGTATTCTAATATCTTTACTGTACTCTAGTAGTGTAATATATTTACTCTACTGTAGTATTGTAATATCTTTACTGTACTGTAGTATTCTAATATATTTACAGTACTCTAGTAGTATAATATATTTACTGTACTGTAGTATTCTAATATCTTTACTGTACTGTAGTAGTGTAATATATTTACTGTATTGTAGTAGTGTAATATATTTACTGTATTGTAGTAGTGTAATATCTTTACTGTACTGTAGTAGTGTAATATATTTACTGTACTCTAGTAGTGTAATATATTTACTGTACTGTAGTAGTGTAATATATTTACTGTATTGTAGTAGTGTAATATATTTACTGTACTGTAGTAGTGTAATATCTTTACTGTACTGTAGTATTCTAATATCTTTACTGTACTCTAGTATTCTAATATATTTACTGTACTGTAGTAGTGTAATATCTTTACTGTACTGTAGTATTCTATATTTACTGTACTGTAGTATTCTAATATCTTTACTGTACTGTAGTATTCTAATATCTTTACTGTACTCTAGTAGTGTAATATATTTACTGTACTGTAGTATTCTAATATCTTTACTGTACTCTAGTAGTGTAATATATTTACTCTACTGTAGTATTGTAATATCTTTAATGTACTGTAGTATTCTAATATATTTACTGTACTGTAGTAGTGTAATAAATTTACTGTATTGTAGTAGTGTAATATATTTACTGTACTGTAGTAGTGTAATATCTTTACTGTACTGTAGTATTCTAATATCTTTACTGTACTGTAGTAGTGTAATATATTTACTGTATTGTAGTAGTGTAATATATTTACTGTATTGTAGTAGTGTAATATATTTACTGTATTGTAGTAGTGTAATATATTTACTGTATTGTAGTAGTGTAATATCTTTACTGTACTGTAGTATTCTAATATATTTACTGTACTCTAGTAGTATAATATATTTACTGTACTGTAGTATTCTAATATATTTACTGTACTGTAGTAGTGTAATATCTTTACTGTACTGTAGTATTCTAATATATTTACTGTACTCTAGTAGTATAATATATTTACTGTACTGTAGTATTCTAATATATTTACTGTATTGTAGTAGTGTAATATATTTACTGTACTGTAGTAGTGTAATATCTTTACTGTACTGTAGTATTCTAATATATTTACTGTACTGTAGTATTCTAATATCTTTACTGTACTGTAGTATTCTAATATCTTTACTGTACTGTAGTAGTGTAATATATTTACTGTATTGTAGTAGTGTAATATCTTTACTGTACTGTAGTATTCTAATATCTTTACTGTACTGTAGTAGTGTAATATATTTACTGTACTGTAGTAGTCTAATATCTTTACTGTATTGTAGTATTCTAATATATTTACTGTACTATAGTATTCTAATATATTTACTGTACTGTAGTATTCTAATATCTTTACTGTACTGTAGTATTCTAATATATTTACTGTACTGTAGTGTTCTAATATCTTTACTGTACTGTAGTATTCTAATATCTTTACTGTACTGTAGTATTTTAATATATTTACAGTACTCTAGTAGTATAATATATTTACTGTACTGTAGTATTCTAATATTTTTACTGAACTGTAGTATTCTAATATCTTTACAGTATTCTAGTAGTGTAATATATTTACTGTACTGTAGTAGTCTAATATCTTTACTGTATTGTAGTATTCTAATATATTTACTGTACTGTAGTATTCTAATATATTTACTGTACTGTAGTATTCTAATATCTTTACTGTACTGTAGTATTCTAATATATTTACTGTACTGTAGTATTCTAATATATTTACTGTACTGTAGTGTTCTAATATCTTTACTGTACTGTAGTATTCTAATATCTTTACTGTACTCTAGTAGTGTAATATATTTACTGTACTGTAGTATTGTAATATCTTTACTGTACTCTAGTATTCTAATATATTTACTGTACTGTAGTAGTGTAATATCTTTACTGTACTGTAGTATTCTAATATATTTACTGTACTGTAGTATTCTAATATCTTTACTGTACTGTAGTATTCTAATATCTTTACTGTACTGTAGTAGTGTAATATATTTACTGTATTGTAGTAGTGTAATATCTTTACTGTACTGTAGTATTCTAATATCTTTACTGTACTGTAGTAGTGTAATATATTTACTGTATTGTAGTAGTGTAATATATTTACTGTACTGTAGTGTTCTAATATCTTTACTGTACTGTAGTATTCTAATATCTTTACTGTACTCTAGTAGTGTAATATATTTACTGTACTGTAGTATTCTAATATCTTTACTGTACTCTAGTAGTGTAATATATTTACTCTACTGTAGTATTGTAATATCTTTACTGTACTGTAGTATTCTAATATATTTACAGTACTCTAGTAGTATAATATATTTACTGTACTGTAGTATTCTAATATCTTTACTGTACTGTAGTAGTGTAATATATTTACTGTATTGTAGTAGTGTAATATATTTACTGTATTGTAGTAGTGTAATATCTTTACTGTACTGTAGTAGTGTAATATATTTACTGTACTCTAGTAGTGTAATATATTTACTGTACTGTAGTAGTGTAATATATTTACTGTATTGTAGTAGTGTAATATATTTACTGTACTGTAGTAGTGTAATATCTTTACTGTACTGTAGTATTCTAATATCTTTACTGTACTCTAGTATTCTAATATATTTACTGTACTGTAGTAGTGTAATATCTTTACTGTACTGTAGTATTCTATATTTACTGTACTGTAGTATTCTAATATCTTTACTGTACTGTAGTATTCTAATATCTTTACTGTACTCTAGTAGTGTAATATATTTACTGTACTGTAGTATTCTAATATCTTTACTGTACTCTAGTAGTGTAATATATTTACTCTACTGTAGTATTGTAATATCTTTAATGTACTGTAGTATTCTAATATATTTACTGTACTGTAGTAGTGTAATAAATTTACTGTATTGTAGTAGTGTAATATATTTACTGTACTGTAGTAGTGTAATATCTTTACTGTACTGTAGTATTCTAATATCTTTACTGTACTGTAGTAGTGTAATATATTTACTGTATTGTAGTAGTGTAATATATTTACTGTATTGTAGTAGTGTAATATATTTACTGTATTGTAGTAGTGTAATATATTTACTGTATTGTAGTAGTGTAATATCTTTACTGTACTGTAGTATTCTAATATATTTACTGTACTCTAGTAGTATAATATATTTACTGTACTGTAGTATTCTAATATATTTACTGTACTGTAGTAGTGTAATATCTTTACTGTACTGTAGTATTCTAATATATTTACTGTACTCTAGTAGTATAATATATTTACTGTACTGTAGTATTCTAATATATTTACTGTATTGTAGTAGTGTAATATATTTACTGTACTGTAGTAGTGTAATATATTTACTGTACTGTAGTAGTGTAATATCTTTACTATATTGTAGTAGTGTAATATATTTACTGTATTGTAGTAGTGTAATATATTTACAGTACTCTAGTAGTGTAATATATTTACAGTACTCTAGTAGTGTAATATATTTACAGTACTCTAGTAGTACAGTTCTATGGTTGTATGGTTATTACTCTAGTAGTGTAATATATTTACTGTATTGTAGTAGTGTAATATATTTACTGTACTGTAGTAGTGTAATATATTTACTGTATTGTAGTAGTGTAATATATTTACTGTATTGTAGTAGTGTAATATATTTACTGTACTCTAGTAGTACAGTTCTAAGGTTGCATGGTTATTATACTGTATTGTAGTAGTGTAATATCTTTACTGTACTGTAGTAGTATAATATATTTACTGTATTGTAGTAGTGTAATATATTTACTGTACTGTAGTAGTGTAATATCTTTACTGTACTCTAGTAGTATAACATATTTACTGTATTGTAGTAGTGTAATATATTTACAGTACTCTAGTAGTGTAATATATATTCAGTACTCTAGTAGTGCAGTTCTAAGGTTGTATGGTTATTATACTGTATTGTAGTAGTATAATATATTTACTGTATTGTAGTAGTGTAATATATTTACTGTATTGTAGTAGTGTAATAGATTTACAGTACTGTAGTAGTGTAATATATTTACAGTACTCTAGTAGTACAGTTCTAAGGTTGTATGGTTATTATACTGTATTGTAGTAGTGTAATATATTTACTGTATTGTAGTAGTGTAATATATTTACAGTACTCTAGTAGTACAGTTCCAAGGTTGTATGGTTATTATTCTGTATTGTAGTAGTGTAATATATTTACAGTACTCTAGTAGTACAGTTCTAAGGTTGCATGGTTATTATACTGTATTGTAGTAGTGTAATATCTTTACTGTACTGTAGTAGTATAATATATTTACTGTATTGTAGTAGTGTAATATATTTACTGTACTGTAGTAGTGTAATATCTTTACTGTACTCTAGTAGTATAATATATTTACTGTATTGTAGTAGTGTAATATATTTACTGTATTGTAGTAGTGTAATATATTTACAGTACTCTAGTAGTGTAATATATTTACAGTACTCTAGTAGTGCAGTTCTAAGGTTGTATGGTTATTATACTGTATTGTAGTAGTATAATATATTTACTGTATTGTAGTAGTGTAATATATTTACAGTACTGTAGTAGTGTAATATATTTACAGTACTGTAGTAGTGTAATATATTTACAGTACTCTAGTAGTACAGTTCTAAGGTTGTATGGTTATTATACTGTATTGTAGTAGTGTAATATATTTACTGTATTGTAGTAGTGTAATATATTTACAGTACTCTAGTGGTACCGTTCCAAGGTTGTATGGTTATTATTCTGTATTGTAGTAGTGTAATATATTTACAGTACTCTAGTAGTACAGTTCTAAGGTTGTATGGTTATTACAGTAATCCCTCGTTTATCGCGGGGGTTACGTTCCGAAAATGACCCGCGATAAGTGAAATCCGCGAAATAGAAATCTTTTTTTTTTTTTTACAATTAGCAACTATTACATGTATACAAATACAGTGACTCACGTGTAGGCCGTTTCACTGCTCTTCAGACTGGGCCGCTGCATCCTGACTGCGCTCTGCAGTGTTCTCTTCTTCTGAAGCCCGCGGTGCAGGTGTGTTTGTTCGGGAGAAGAACATAGTGATAGGCAGCTGTTGTCGCTCTTTTTTCTTCTTTGCAAAAAGATCCTTGTACACCGACATGCCACCATGTTTTTTGAGTTTTTAGCGAATCAGAATGCAGAGCACAATGCACAAAAAAAAAAAAAAATGCATTATGAAAATCCGCGAAATAGCGAATCCGCGATAAGTGAACCGCGAAGTGGCGAGGGATCACTGTATACTGTATTGTAGTAGTGTAATATATTTACTGTACTGTAGTAGTGTAATATATTTACTGTACTCTAGTAGTGCAGTTCTAAGGTTATTATTCACTCATTTCAGAATAAAAATGTTCTTGGTTCAAATAAAAACAGAAAATTATTCTTATTTGAATTGATTTTGAATTTGATCGACTAATTCCAAGGCTGTGAGAATGTATCAATCTTTAAGCAAGACACAGACTCAGTGATACGTCATCGATGAAAACGGTAACAATGTAATAAAAACAAATATTCATCAAGGAAATGAGATACAAAAACAAACATCCCAATATCCTCTCCCCCCCCCAAAAAAATAAATATATATATATATTTTAGCAAATTCTTTACGTCATCATTCATTTCTATGTCATTAACATTATTTCAGGTTGATATGTTGATATAAAGACATATAATAGAACTTGACTAGTCTGTCTAGTCTGTCTAGCCTGTCTAACCTGACTATGTCATTAACATTATTTCAGGTTGACATGTTGATATAAAGAAATATAATAGAAATGTATATCAATAAAAGCTAGTTTACTGTATTATTGTATCAATTTGTAAGTCGCTCTGGATAAGAGCGTCTGCTAAATGACTTAAATGTAAATGTAGTAGTATTCTAATATCTTTACTGTGTTGTAGTATTCTAGTAGTATTCTAATATCTTTACTGTACTGTAGTATTCTAATATCTTTACTGTACTCTAGTAGTGTAATATCTTTACTGTACTCTAGTAGTGTAATATCTTTACTGTACTCTAGTAGTGTAATATCTTTACTGTACTGAAATGTATATCAATATAAAAGCTAGTTTAATGCATTGTAGTATTCTAATATATTTACTGTACTGTAGTATTCTAATAACTTTACTGTACTCTAGTAGTGTAATATCTTTACTGTACTGAAATGTATATCAATAAAAGTACAATATCTAATTATTCATGTAGGTAAGCCATCCACAGACAAGGAACATGTAACTTTCAACAAGGACAAACGAATGCCACGTAAACTCTGTAAGACCAAGAGAAAAATAGCACTATGAAATCAGTCTAGATTACAAAAATAGTTGTGTTTTCTTAACGACATTTGTATAATAATAACTCTGAATGTTCTCTTAGAACCAGTAGTGGTAATACTGTCTCATCCCACACCATCGCACACCATCACACACCATCGCACACCATCCCACACCATCGCACACCATCCTACACCATCGCACACCATCCCACACCATCGCACACCATCCCACACCATCGCACACCATCCCACACCATCCCACACCATCGCACACCATCCCACACCATCGCACACCATCCCACACCATCCCACACCATCGCACACCATCGCACACCATCCCAGCCTGGTTATCGCAACACCATAGTATGACTTTCAGGCTGGTTTAACCAAGCTACCACCACCCCTCACTCAATCTCAAAACAGAATACCCCCCATCCACCATGGGGTAGTAAATATACACTGTGTGTACAAAAACACCTGCTCCTTTCCATGACATAGACTGTCCAGGTGAAAGCTATGATCCAATATTAATGTCACTTGTTAAATCCACTTCAATCAGTGTAGACGAAGGGGAGGAGACAGGTTAAATAAGGATTTTTAAGTCATGAAACATGGATGGTTTATGTCCGCCTTAAGACAAAAGATTTTAGTGCCTTTGAACAGGGTATGGTGGTAGGTGCACCGGTTTGTGTCAAGAACTGCAACGCTGCTGGATTTTTCACACTCAACAGTTTCCCGATGTGTATCAAGAATGGTCCACCACTCAAAAGACATCCTGCCAACTTGACACAAATGTGGGAAGCATTGGAGTCAACATGAGCCAGCATCCCAGTGTAATGCTTTCGCCCCCCTTGTAGAGACCATACCCCGACGAATTTAGTCTGCTCTGAGGGCAAAAAGGGGGTGCAACTCAATATTAGGAAGGTGTTCCCATTGTTTTGTACACTCAGTGAATAGTAAATACATATTGCTGGGCTCTCAATAGGTGGACCAGTCAAATTCTACGGTAATATGTAGTGCTCCAACCACAGGGGTTATTTGATGGGGCTACTTTTGGTTGCCGTGAGCCAATAAATAGCAGATCTAGCTATCATCCCGGTCTCGTATTGAAGTCCATTATGACCTACAGTAGGACGGTGCCATGTCGACAGTCACACTTCAGGAATGCCATTCTAGTGGCAATGTTTGTCTATGGAGATTGCGTGGCAGTGTGCTCAAATTTTATACACCTGTCAGCAACGGGTGTGGCTGAAATATCCGAATCCACTCATTTGAAGGGGTGTCCACGTATAGTGTATCAGCCCATTATTGTATTGAAGTCTATTTATTCTCAGTCATAGCACCATATACAGTAGGACTTTGCATGTATGTCCTCTTTCCAAGTGCCAACAGAAGTTACTGTAATATACACAGAGTAATACATCTGAGCAGTTACAGTACATAAACATGTAGTAATGTGAGAGACTAGCTCCACCTAGACCCCAGCAACTCTCTCAAAGTTACCGTAGAGATCTTGAACTTACTGTATTTTTTATTTTTCATTTGACCTTTATTTAACCAGGCAAGTAAGTTAGTTAAGAACAAATTCTTATTTACAATAACAGCCTAGGAACAGTGGGTTAACTGTCTTGTTCAGGGGCAGAACGACATATTTTTTTGACCTTGTCAGCTCGGGGGATTCGCTCTAGCAACCTTTTGGTTGCTAACCATTTCTCGTGCCTGTTAAATGATAGTTCCATTATCGGTAGTGATACTTTGTTAAACATTATTTTAATTCTTAAAAAGCAAAAAACCCCACAGCAACTTAAATCTCCCGAGAAAAAAACCTGATGTAAAATACTCACCAAAACCACTTGGTTAGAATATAACCAGCTGCAACTGTACATACATTATATAACCACAATACAGGGAAATCTGTAATCTCTATTTCTGTCATTTCTATTGTGCCATAGATAAACCAGAGCTCTGATATATAATGATGAGCTCAGGTTATAGAAAAAAAGGCTGATATTACTGTGTCTTAGCCGCTGTAGCATAGCCGCTGTAGCATAGCCGCTGTAGCACAGCCGCTGTAGCATAGCCGCTGTAGCATAGCCGCTGTAGCTTAGCCGCTGTAGCATAGCCGCTGTAGCATAGCCGCTGTAGTATAGCCGCTGTAGTATAGCAACTGTAGTATAGCCGCTGTAGCATAGCCGCTGTAGCATAGCAGCTGTAGCATAGCCGCTGTAGCATAGCCGCTGTAGCATAGCCGCTGTAGCATAGCCGCTGTAGCATAGCCGCTGTAGCATAGCCGCTGTAGCTTAGCCGCTGTAGCATAGCCGCTGTAGCATAGCCGCTGTAGCATAGCCGCTGTAGCATAGCCGCTGTAGCATAGTCGCTGTACTATAGCAGCTGTAGCATAGCCGCTGTAGCATAGCAGCTGTAGCATAGCAGCTGTAGCATAGCCGCTGTACTATAGCCGCTGTAGTTTAGCCGCTGTAGCATAGCCGCTGTAGCATAGCCGCTGTACTATAGCCGCTGTAGTTTAGCCGCTGTAGTTTAGCCGCTGTAGCATAGCCGCTGTAGCATAGCCGCTGTAGCTTAGCCGCTGTAGCATAGCCGCTTTATATATATATACGTCTTTATATAGTTGTGATCTGGTTCTGGTTATCTAACCAGATAACAACCAAAATATAACGTCTTTCTCCTTATTGCTTGATGTCGTCATTAAAAAGACCTTCATACCTGGCTGTAGAGTAACAGCGACCAATTGGTTGTAATCTGGTTATTTAACACCTTCTTAAATCAGAAAACCAGTTTACAACCAGAAAATGACTTAATGTGCCAGATTTAGCCTTTTAGTCTGATCTAGTCCATGTACAGTCCGGTTCAGTCAAGTCCAGTCCAGATCGCTCCGGTCCAGTCTGGTTCGGTCCAGTCGAGTCAGGTCTAGGCACAATGTGAGAGAGTTAGTTTGATAAGTCCCTCTGTGTGCATTTTATAGAGTAGTTTGAACTCTGCTGGCAGCTGGTGGGACTCCTGCCACTTGGTGGTGAACTTGGTACCCTTCTTGTCGTAATAGTGATAGGGCAGCTCCTTGCCCGTGTTGGGGTCCCAGCCAAAGGGCCAGAAGCCGTACAGGTGGATCTCCTCACACATGGACGAGGCCAGAGTGTACATGAGGATCCCCGTGCTCAGACGCTTCGGTGACAGCTGCTTGGTCTTCCAGTATCTGCAGCACAGACCAACAGAACAGACAGGGTTAGAATGGATACTATTAGAATGGTTACTGTTAGAATGGATACTATTAGAATGGTTACTGTTAGAATGGATACTGTTAGAATGGATACTATTAGAATGGATACTATTAGAATGGTTACTGTTAGAATGGATACTGTTAGAATGGATACTATTAGAATGGTTACTGTTAGAATGGTTACTGTTAGAATGGATACTGTTAGAATGGATACTGTTAGAATGGTTACTCTTAGAATGGTTACTGTTAGAATGGTGACTGTTAGAATGGTTACTGTAGTAATGGTGACTGTTAGAATGGTTACTGTTAGAATGGTTACTGTTAGAATGGTTACTGTTAGAATGGTTACTGTTAGAATGGATACTGTTAGAATGGTTACTGTTAGAATGGATACTGTTAGAATGGATACTGTTAGAATGGATACTGTTAGAATGGATACTGTTAGAATGGTTACTGTTAGAATGGATACTATTAGAATGGTGACTGTTAGAATGGTTACTGTAGTAATGGTGACTGTTAGAATGGATACTGTTAGAATGGATACTGTAGTAATGGTTACTGTTAGAATGGATACTGTTAGAATGGATACTGTTAGAATGGTTACTGTTAGAATGGATACTGTTAGAATGGATACTGTTAGAATGGATACTGTTAGAATGGTTACTGTTAGAATGGATACTGTTAGAATGGATACTGTTAGAATGGTTACTGTTAGAATGGATACTGTTAGAATGGATACTGTTAGAATGGTTACTGTTAGAATGGATACTGTTAGAATGGTTACTGTTAGAATGGATACTGTTAGAATGGTTACTGTTAGAATGGATACTGTTAGAATGGATACTGTTAGAATGGATACTGTTAGAATGGTTACTGTTAGAATGGATACTGTTAGAATGGATACTGTTAGAATGGTTACTGTTAGAATGGTTACTGTTAGAATGGATACTGTTAGAATGGATACTGTTAGAATGGATACTGTTAGAATGGATACTGCTAGAATGGTTACTGTTAGAATGGTGACTGTTAGAATGGATACTATTAGAATGGTGACTGTTAGAATGGTTACTGTAGTAATGGTGACTGTTAGAATGGATACTGTTAGAATGGATACTGTAGTAATGGTGACTGTTAGAATGGATACTGTAGTAATGGTTACTGTTAGAATGGATACTGTTAGAATGGATACTGTTAGAATGGATACTGTTAGAATGGATACTGTTAGAATGGATACTGTTAGAATGGATACTGTAGTAATGGTTACTGTTAGAATGGATACTGTTAGAATGGATACTGTTAGAATGGTTACTGTTAGAATGGATACTGTTAGAATGGATACTGTTAGAATGGTTACTGTAGTAATGGTTACTGTTAGAATGGATACTGTTAGAATGGATACTGTTAGAATGGTTACTGTTAGAATGGATACTGTTAGAATGGATACTGTTAGAATGGATACTGTTAGAATGGATACTGTTAGAATGGATACTGTTAGAATGGTTACTGTTAGAATGGATACTGTTAGAATGGTTACTGTTAGAATGGTTACTGTTAGAATGGATACTCTTAGAATGGTTACTGTTAGAATGGATACTGCTAGAATGGATACTGTTAGAATGGATACTGTTAGAATGGTTACTGCTAGAATGGATACTGCTAGAATGGATACTGTTAGAATGGATACTGCTAGAATGGATACTGCTAGAATGGATACTGTTAGAATGGATACTGTTAGAATGGATACTGCTAGAATGGATACTGTTAGAATGGATACTGTAGTAATGGTTACTGTTAGAATGGATACTGTTAGAATGGATACTGTTAGAATGGTTACTGTTAGAATGGATACTGTAGTAATGGTGACTGTTAGAATGGATACTATTAGAATGGATACTGTTAGAATGGATACTGTAGTAATGGTTACTGTTAGAATGGATACTGTTAGAATGGTTACTGTTAGAATGGATACTGTTAGAATGGATACTGTAGTAATGGTTACTGTTAGAATGGATACTGTTAGAATGGATACTGTTAGAATGGTTACTGTTAGAATGGATACTGTAGTAATGGTGACTGTTAGAATGGATACTATTAGAATGGATACTGTTAGAATGGATACTGTAGTAATGGTTACTGTTAGAATGGATACTGTTAGAATGGATACTGTTAGAATGGTTACTGTTAGAATGGTTACTGTTAGAATGGTTACTGTTAGAACGGATACTGTTAGAATGGATACTGTTAGAATGGATACTGTTAGAATGGATACTGTTAGAATGGTTACTGTTAGAATGGATACTGTTAGAATGGTTACTGTTAGAATGGTTACTGTTAGAATGGTTACTGTTAGAATGGTTACTGTTAGAATGGATACTGTTAGAATGGATACTGTTAGAATGGTTACTGTTAGAATGGTTACTGTTAGAATGGATACGGTTAGAATGGATACTGTTAGAATGGATACTGTTAGAATGGATACTGTTAGAATGGTTACTGTTAGAATGGATACTGTAGTAATGGTGACTGTTAGAATGGATACTGTTAGAATGGATACTGTTAGAATGGTTACTGTTAGAATGGTTACTGTTAGAATGGATACTGTTAGAATGGATACTGTTAGAATGGATACTGTTAGAATGGTTACTGTTAGAATGGATACTGTTAGAATGGATACTGTTAGAATGGATACTATTAGAATGGATACTGTTAGAATGGTTACTGTAGTAATGGATTGGAGTGTGTTATTTTGTGTTTATGTGTGTGTGTGTGTGTGTGTGTGTGTTTATGTGTGTGTTTATATGTGTGTGTTTGTGTGTTTATCAGTCTATAAAATGTATTTTTAAAGCCCCTTTTACATCAGCCGATGTCACAAAGTGCTTATACAGAAATCCAGCCTAAACCCCAAAATAGCAAGCAATGCAGATGTAGAATTGTGTGTGTTTATGTGTGTGTGTGTGTGTGTTTGTTTATGTGTGTGTGTGTGTGTGTTTGTTTATGTGTGTGTGTGTGTTTATGTGTGTGTGTGTGTTTGTTTATGTGTGTGTGTGTGTGTTTGTTTATGTGTGTGTGTGTGTTTGTTTATGTGTGTGTGTGTGTTTGTTTATGTGTCTGTGTGTGTTTGTTTATGTGTGTGTGTGTGTGTGTTTGTTTATGTGTCTGTGTGTGTTTGTTTATGTGTGTGTGTGTTTGTTTATATGTGTGTATGTGTGAGTGCTGTACATGCTCCTGTACACAGTTGAAAACAAATTGAAACCATTGATACATTATCCCAAAATGAAATTGTCCCCTCATCAATGGGAACAATATAGACACGGGTGTTAAATGTAGACACAGCTTGTTAAATGAAGATATTCCGTGCGAGCATTACTTTAATGGGATTGAGGGAGATGATAGTACAACCAGTCTGTGTCCCAAATAGCACCCTATTCACTTTCTAGCACACTACTTTTGACAAGGGCCCAGAGAGCTGTGGACACTAGGGCCCAGAGAGCTGTGGATACCAGGGCCCAGAGAGCTGTGGACACCAGGGCCCAGAGAGCTGTGTACACCAGGGCCTATAGGGCTGTGGACACCAGGGCCCAGAGAGCTGTGGACACCAGGACCCAGAGAGCTGTGGACACCAGGGCCCAGAGAGCTGTGGACACCAGGACCCAGAGAGCTGTGGACACCAGGGCCCAGAGAGCGGTGGACACCAGGACCCAGAGAGCTGTGGACACCAGGGCCCAGAGAGCTGTGGACACCAGGGCCCAGAGAGCTGTGGACATCAGGGCCCAGAGAGCTGTGGACACCAGGGCTCAGAGAGCTGTGGACACCAGGGCCCAGAGAGCTGTGGACACCAAGGCCCAGAGAGCTGTGGACACCAGGGCCCAGAGAGCTGTGGACACCAGGGCCCAGAGAGCTGTGGACACCAGGGCTCAGAGAGCTGTGGACACCAGGGCCCAGAGAGCTGTGGACACCAGGGCCCAGAGAGCTGTGGACACCAGGGCCCAGAGAGCTGTGGACACCAGGGCCCAGAGAGCTGTGGACACCAGGGCCCAGAAAGCTGTGGACACCAGGGCCCATAGGGCTGTGGACACCAGGGCCCAGAGAGCTGTGGACACCAGGGCCCAGAGAGCTGTGGACACCAGGGCCCAGAGAGCTGTGGACACCAGGACCCAGAGAGCTGTGGACACCAGGACCCAGAGAGCTGTGGACACCAGGGCCCAGAGAGCTGTGGAACACCAGGGCCCAGAGAGCTGTGGACACCAGGGCCCAGAGAGCTGTGGACACCAGGGCTCAGAGAGCTGTGGACACCAGGACCCAGAGAGCTGTGGACACTAGGGCCCATAGGCCTGTGGACACCAGGGCCCATAGGGCTGTGGTCACCAGGGCCCATAGGGCTGTGGACACCAGGGCCCATAGGGCTGTGGACACCAGGGCCAATAGGGCTGTGGACACCAGGGCCAATAGGGCTGTGGTCACCAGGGCCAATAGGGCTGTGGTCACCAGGGCCAATAGGGCTGTGGTCACCAGGGCCAATAGGGTTGTGGTCACCAGGGCCCATAGGGCTGTGGTCACAAAGGTAGTGCACTATATAGGGAATACTGGTTCAGACCGCCACGGCCTGGTGGGATAAGCCCCGTCCTGTCTTCAAAGTTCAGCTTGCCGCTGTCAAGTCCCAGCCTGCGGCCCCAATGACCATACCTGGCTTGCAGTCCTCCGTCTTAGTAATAGGTTCCAAGTCCTCTGCCCTGTCAGGTCCTAGGTTTCCTGCCGTGCTAGGCCCTCAGCCCCCTGACCTGGGGACCCACCGTTCCCTGACCTGGGGACCGACCGTTCCCTGACCTGAGGACCGACCGTTCCCTGACCTGAGGACCGACCGTTCCCTGACCTAGGGACCCACCGTTCCCTGACCTGGGGACTCACCGTTCCCTGACCTGGGGACCCACCGTTCCCTGACCTGGGGACCCCCCGTTCCCTGACCTGGGGACCCACCGTTCCTTGACCTGGTGATCCACCATTCCCTGACCTGGGGAACCACCGTTCCCTGACCTGGTGATCCATTGTTCCCTGACCTGGTGATCCATTGTTCCCTGACCTGGTGGTCCACCGTTCCCTGACCTGGGGACCCTCTGGCCACCGCACCTGGGGAACCCCCTGACCTTGTCTCTGGGGCCCTGCCTCAAGATTCCCGACAAGCCTCACCCAGTGGTCCCAGCCTGTTCCACTATGGGAGTCATCGCGTTCAGCAGTGGTGAAAGAGTCACCAACCTCACCAAAGACAGTTGTGGCAGGCGTGCCACATTCCTCCTTCAGCTGTGGCCAGCCTCCGGCATTGTACTCAGCGCCCACGGAAGGGCCCCAGCGGCCCTGCAACAGCTGAGTTAGTGGATCCTCTGCCACGACACTGTTCCCGCAACATTGTGCACCCCCTGGTCCCCATGGTTCTTTAAAGTGACACTGGCTATCAGCTGCCCCTCGAGTACAGCCAGACTGTAAAAAAAGGCAATGCCTGTGCACATGACTTTCCCCACAGTCCCATTAGCAAGTTCTGGTTAACGACCAAGTTGACAGTTTATTTTAGGAAGATTGTCAATGCATCCAAGAAGTCAGTTGTGGGATTTATACGTTAAGATGAGGATTGACTGCAAGCAATTGCCTTTAGGCCTAATTACCTGCTGCAGCTTGTATATTCCAGATACTGTAAAGACCGACGCCGGAGAGGAGAAGCAGGTACGGGGAGTCAGACATTTATTTGGAAACAGACATAGAACAAGACAGGAACAGCGTCAGCACACGGGTAACACGGACATATGACAAACACTGCAGCAGTGGGGGAACAGAGCTGGTGAACTGATAGGGGAGGTAATAAACAGGTGACTGACTGAGTGAGTCCAGGTGAGTCCAATATCGCTGAAGCGCATGACGAGGGAAGGCAGGTGTGCGTAAATGTAGGGCAGCCTGGCACTCGTGGGGGAAGAGCGGGAGAAGACGTAACAGTACCCCCCCCCCCCCCCCTCTCTAGGGGCGTCACCCGGCATCCCACCTGGGCGAGCCAGCTGAGACATGGGCGCTGGGAAAGCCGGATGGGGGTAAACTCCCCACGAACCGGCAGGGGAGTGGGAGCCTGGCGAGCTGGCTGAGGCATAGGAGCCTGACGATCTGGCTGAGGCATGATTTGGGATGGGAGGCAAGGAACCGAGGCAAGGAAACTTCTCGAGCCAGCTAGGACGTGGAAGCCGACGAGCTGGCTTAGGCACCCGCGGTTCCATCGGCAGCGGAATCCAAGCTTGATGTCACCAACAAAACAAGAAAACTCGTGGGCCGGCTGGGCGAACAAGACCTGACAATCCGGCTGATGCCCGACGTGGGATGGGCGCCTTCCGAGCCAACCGGGGTAAGGAAACCTCTCGAGCCAGCTAGAGCGTGGAAGCCCGACAAGCTGGCTAGGCACCCCCGGTTCCATTGGCGGCGACCCAGGACCGATGTCACCACCAACCGGAACGCCAGTACTCCCCGATGCTTCGTGTGATGGCTGGCGAGAGCGGGAGCAGGCGTGACAGATACCCTATTTGCATGTTGTTTATATTGCATTGGTTGCATGATTGTTTAGAGATGGTTAATTCCTATAGCCTATATGTGCACTTTAACACTTATTCATGCTACTGTTAAGCCATGGCAAGAGATTCTAGAAGTTTCAGACTGTCCTCAGTGAGATTTATGACTCTGAGGCACCGGACACAGATCAGATAAGATGTACATTAGGCCAGAGAGAGAGGGCAATAAATCGTGCCTTCCGAATAATTATTTCTCTCTCTCTATAGCGAGACATTTATACATATCCTTGATGTGTGTATGTAATGTTATTCTACCAGGCTATGTACAGATCCTGTGGTATTGTGGCATTACTATAGTTAATATACATACACTACCGGTCAAAAGATTTAGAACACCTACTAATTCAAGGTTTTCTATTTATTCATCCCTACCTTGTCACAACACAACTGATTGGCTCAAACGCATTAAGAAAGAAAGAAATTCCACAAATTAACTTTTAAGAAGGCACACCTGTTAATTGAAATGCCTTCCAGGTGACTACGTCATGCAGCTGGTTGAGAGAATGCCAAGCTGTCATCAAGGAAAAGGGTGACCAAAGCTGTCATCAAGGAAAAGGGTGGCTAATTGAAGGATTTGTTTAACACTTTTTTGGTTACTACATGATTCCATATGTTATTTCATAGTGTTGATGTCTTCACTATTATTCTAATAATGTAGAAAATAGTAAAAAATTAAGAAAAACCCTTCATAGGTGTTCTAAAATTTTGACTGGTAATGTTTATGTCTCCTTTCCCCTATAGAAAAACTGGTACATCCTATGTAAAATGAAGATTTTTGAGTGTGAATACTATAGTTTGTGGTGGTAGTGATGAAGATAATATAAGTTCTGGACTGAGAAGCATTAGTACTGTTCTTGCCGGACAGCCTGTAGTGAGTTAGAACCAGGTATCTCAGCATTCAGTCACTAGCGGGTGAGGGTTCAGAAGCTAACCGCTCAGACGGCGCCAGCTAGCACCAAATCAAATCAATTTATATAGCCCTTCTTACATCAGCTGATATCTCAAAGTGCTGTACAGAAACCCAGCCTAAAAACCCCAAACAGCAAGCAATGCAGGTGTAGAAGCACGGTGGCTAGGAAAAACTCCCTAGAAAAGGCCAAAACCTAGGAAGAAACCTAGAGAGGAACCAGGCTATGAGGGGTGGCCAGTCCTCTTCTGGCTGTGGAGATTATAACAGAACATGGCCAAGATGTTCAAATGTTCATAACTGACCATCATGGTCAAATAATAATAATCACAGTGGATGTCGAGGGTGCAACAGGTCAGCACCTCAGGAGTAAATGTCAGTTGGCTTTTCATAGCCGATCATTCAGAGTATCTTTACCGCTCCTCCACTATTATTATTATTAGGCCTACGTTTTTAAACAAGATCATTATTATACCTACAACAACACAGTGCAATGAGGAATTCATTGTTTTTAAGTGAGTACACAATTATTGTCTATAAACCTCAGTTATTCAGGCAAATTTGAATAACATCTCAAACGTTTTGTTTCATGCCAAAATAACTGCATAGGCCTAACAGCCTAGGCCTGACTATGCAAACATGTGGACCTGTTTGGGTCTATTGTCGACAGTTTTGAACGTACAGAAAGATACATTAGCAGAACACTCATATGGTGTTTGTTGTCAGTATGTAGCCAATCGGTGTTAAGATTGGCCTACTATAGGAAAAATACTGGCTTCTCCTTTCCAACTTCCCGCCCGTTCTTAATGCTGTAGCCTATTTTACATTCAGCAAGGAAGAGCAAGTGTGTATCTCTCGTCCAATAGGCTGATAGTAGACTAAAGAAAATAAGTCAAAATAAATGTCCAACCAGATTTTGTAGTCTGGCTTTACCTGCTGTGGAAGCGGAGAGGCCAGGTGCGTAATTGCGCGACAAAACAAAGACAGACAGGCTCGAGCTTTAGCCTAAGTTAGAAGCGTATGCATTCTAGCCCATAACTCATAATGTCAATGTGAATGTATCCAGTGAATTTACACAGCGAAAAAAATAAAAAGTATCAGATAATGCAATCATAGGTAGCCTACATTATGTGCGGTCCAGAGGCTGCGCTGAGTGTGCTCCCTCCCCGGTCTCCGATTGTTTCAGTTTTTTTAGGGACAAGAAATGTATCCTACCCAGGCTACAACAACACAATGTAAGGAAGAATGTTATTGTTTTCAATTGAGTACAAAACTTGAGTATTAAAGAGTATTAATAGGTTGCACCCCAGTCACTCGGTCGCGTCATGCCCTTGTTATGAACGTTCTCAAGCCGCCCTCTATCGGTGGCGCCATAAAGTGGTGATTCTGGACGGACGTAACTCGTGTTTTCTCTAAATTACACTAGTGTCTGGAAATACGATGACATTGATAAAGTAGCCAAATAATTAGTAGGAAACAACTTTTCTAGCATTATCATGTCGTCAAATTTACTTTAAAAAGATTGCAATGTTGACATTAGCTAGCAAAATTAATCAAAAATAACTAGCAAAGCTAACGTTAGCTAGCTAAAATCCGGTGGTCTCCCCTCAATCTTAGCTAGTTAGCTAGCTAACATTATAATCTGGTGACATCAAAATGGTGACAAAAGGTTTTCCTACAAATTATTTGCCTCATTTTGAATGTCATTGGATTTCCAAGCCACTGTAATGCACTTTGGATAAAATCTTCAACGCTCATTGATGATGCATTGAGTAGAATGCTCAGTTGGTTATCAGTTCAAAATGAACATTCAAAACAATATTGTGATGAAACATGCAAGCCATGAATACAGGCAACGTCCGCACTGAGCTAAAGGGTAGAGCTGCCGCTTACAAGGAGCGGGACTCTAACCCGGAGGATTATAAGAAATCCCGTACTCTCTCCGACGAACCATCAAACAGGCAAAGCGTAAATACAGGACTAAGATTGAATCGTACTACACCGGCTCTGATGCTCGTCGGATGTGGCAGGGCTTGCAAACTATTAGAGACTACAAAGGGAAGCACAGCCGAGAGCTGCCCAGTGACACGAGCCTACCAGATGAGCTAAATAACTTCTATGCTTTCTTCGAGGCAAGTAACACTGAAACATGCAAGGGAACACCAGCTGTTCCGGACGACTGTGTGATCATGCTCTCCGTAGCCGATGTGAGTAAGACCTTTAAAAAGGTCAACATTCACAAGGCCGCAGGGCCAGACGGATTACCAGGAAGTGTACTCCGAGCATGCGCTGACCAACTGGCAAGTGTCTTCACTGACATTTTCAACCTGTCCCTTACCGAGTCTGTAATACCAACATGTTTCAAGCAGGCCATCATAATCCCTGTGCCAAAGAACACTAAGGTAACCTGCCTAAATGACTACCGACCCGTAGCACTCATGTCTGTAGCTATGAGGTGCTTTGAAAGGCTGGTCATGGCTCACATCAACACCATTATCCCAGAAACCCTAGACCCACTCCAATTTGCATACCGCCCCAACCGTTCCACAGATGATGCAATCTCTATTGTACTCCACACTGCCCTTTCCCACCTGAACAATAGGAACACTACGTGAGAATGTTGTCATTGACTACAGCTCAGCGTTCAACACCATAGTGCCCTCAAAGCTCATCACTAAGCTAAGGACCCTGGGACTAAACACCTCCCTCGACAACTGGATCCTGGACTTCCTGGCGGGCCACCCCAAGGTGGTAAAGGTAGGTAATAACGGGGGTGGCAGGTAGCCTAGTGGTAAGAGCATTGGGCCAGTAACCGCAAGGTTGCTTGATTGAATCGCCGAGCTGACAAGGTAAAAATCTGTGGTTCTGCCCCTGAACAAGGCAGTTTACTCATAGCTCTTCTTTCATTACTACATTTTCATGTCAGTTACTGGTGGAAAGTTTATGGTAAGAAGCATGGATTGTACGATGTTAAAATAAAATGGCTTCAAATTTTCATAATCTATTTCTGAGAAGAATATACAAAAGTCAAAATGCTATGTTGAGTGTGCCCAATGCAATGTTGGGTGTGTCTGATACTATGTTATGTTCGTCCAATGCAGAAGAGGCTGGTGGGAGAAGCTATAGGAGGACGGGCTCATTGTAATGGCTGGAATATAATAAATGGAACAGAGTCAAACATGTTTTCCATATGTTTGTTGTGTTTGATACCGTTCTATTTATTCTATTCCAGCCATTAAAATGAGCCTGTTCGCCCACCAACCTCCTCTGGTTTAATGCTATGTTATGTTTATCCAATGCTATGCTAGGTGTGTCCAGTGCTATGCTAGGTGTGTCCAATGCTATGCTAGGTGTGTCCAGTGCTATGCTAGGTGTGTCCAGTGCTATGCTAGGTGTTTCCAGTGTTATGCTAGGTGTGTCCAGTGCTATGCTAGGTGTGTCCAATGCTATGCTAGGTGTATCCAGTGTTATGCTAGGTGTGTCCAATGCTATGCTAGGTGTGTACAATGTTATGCTAAGTGTGTCCAATGTTATGCTAGGTGTGTCCAGTGCAATGCTAGGTGTGTCCAGTGCTATGCTAGGTGTGTCCAGTGCTATGCTCGGTGTGTCCAGTGCTATGCTAGGTGTGTCCAGTGCTATGCTAGGTGTGTCCAGTGCTATGCTAGGTGTGTCCAGTGCTATGCTAGGTGTGTCCAGTGCTATGCTAGGTGTGTCCAGTGCTATGCTAGGTGCGTCCAATGCTATGCTACGTGTGTCCAGTTGTGATTCTATATGACTTGTGTTAATATGTAACTTGTGATCTGTTAAGAGTTTCCTCTTGAAGGACAATAAACATAAATCAATCGCTAAATCAACAAATCAATCAATTTATCAATCAACCAATCACTCTGGTGTGTCCAGTCTTACCGGTTTATGTACTGCATGATGTTGCCAGGCCAGGCTAGCTGAACCTTCAGCTGTCCTCTGTGCTCCACGAAGAAGTCGACCAGTGTCCTGGTCACCGTGGCCGAGGTATGGAAGAAGAAGGCAGGGATCCAGAGTATGGCCCTGTCCAGCTTCTTCAGACTCAGGAAGAAGTTGTTCCTGTCCTGGAGGGTCAGCAGGTTGTTGTAGTATTTCTCCAGGATGCTGGGGTTAAAGGTCGTGAGGTTGGTCCTCCGCCCCACGTCCCGGTGGAAGATCTCCGTGGGAGCGAAGTTGCAGCGGAAGACGAAGTCAAACTTCTCGATCTCGGGACCACAGCGACTCCCTGTGAGGACGCCGCTGTTCCCCACCACGGCACACACATTGTAGTGCTTGTTGACGATGGGGGATGCCTCGGGAAGCAGGGACTTGAAGTTCTCACCAATGGAGAAGACGTACTTGTGGCTGGAGTAGTCATAGTGCATCAGCTGACCCACGCGCACGCTGCTCCGGGTCAGGGTGAAGTTGTGGGCGATGTCGATGTGTTGAGAGATCTCTTTTCTGGAAGATATGGAGAAATTAGACAGGTGGGGGAAATGTTAGGCTGCATCCCAACTCGCACCCTATGTCCTATGTAGTGTACTTCATTTGATCAGGACCCATATGGGAGATATAAGAAAGCTCAGGAAATATATACATTACCAGTCAAAAGTTTCAAACACACCTACTCATTCAAGGGTTTTTCTTAATGTTTTACTATTTTCTACATTGTCGAAATAATAGTGAAGACATCAACACTATGAAATAACACATATGGAATCAAGTAGTAACCAAAAAAAAGTGTTCAACAAATCAAAATATATTTTATATTTGAGATTCTTCAAAGTAGCCACCCTTTGCATTGACGACAGCTTTGCACACTCTTGGCATTCTCTCAACCAGCTTCATGAGGAATGCTTTTCCAACAGTCTTGAAGGAGTTCCCACATATGCTGAGCACTTGCTGGCTGCTTTTTCTTCACTCTGCGGTCCAACTCATCCCAAACCATCTCAATTGGGCTGAGGTCAGGTGATTGTGAAATAACCCTTACACAGCCTGGAGGTGTGTTTTGGGTCATTTTCCTGTTGAAAAACAAATGATAGTCCCACAAAGCGCAAACCAGATCCCCATTGACGCACCAAATTCCCATAGAAATTGGATTCATAGAACTGTAATTTTCATTGAAAGCAAGTCTAAGAAGCGGTAGATCTGTTCTATGTGCGCTATTTCTATGTTTCCTGATCTTAAGTTTTGTTTTTGTGTACTTTAGGTTTTGTAAACCAGCTTCAAACAGCTGAAAATACAATATTTTTGGTTATGGAAAATATATTTCACAGCGGTTTAGATGGTACAATGATTCTCTATTGTAACATAAACTGAAAGTAGGCGAACTATTAGAATTTTAGCAACCAGGAAATGGCGGAGCGATTTCTGCATATTGCACCTTTAAGGACTGTCCATGTTGTCTGTGCCTGCATTCTTCTCCACCAGTCGTAGCGCCCCACTCCCCCACTCCTCCCCCATGTTCTGTTAAAGCGTTAAAACGTTTTGCAACGTTAGCGCCCTAATGAACAGCATCCAGATGTATCCTATAGGCTACTTCACCTATGTTCTGTGAATGCCGTTCTGTTATAGCGTTAAAACGTTTTGCAACGTTAGCGCCCTAATGAACAGCATCCAGATGTATCCTATAGGCTACTTCACCTATGTTCTGTGAAAGATGTTCTGTTATAGCGTTAAAACGTTTTGCAACGTTAGCGCCCTAATGAACAGCATCCAGATGTATCCTATAGGCTACTTCACCTATGTTCTGTGAATGCCGTTCTGTTATAGCGCCATTTGGAGGTGTCATCCCGGAGGATCTCATTCAGGGCTCTGGTCAGAGGGGTGAAGGCAGGGTCCAGGTACTTCATAGCCAGCTGAGACCTGTGGACAGAGGCAAACACATTGATACATTGGTTGGTTAATATCCTGGTGGTATTGTACTTGTGAATGGATTTGACTGTTGCTGTGGGGATAAAACATGGAGAGTTATGGAACTGAGGTGTGAGAGATTATTTTACATGTACAGTATGGTTAAAGGTAAAATGAAAAATGCTTGATTTCCAAATGGTATCCTATTGTCTATATAGGGCCTATTGGGCTCTGGGCAAATGTAGTGCATTTGAACAGACGCCTAACAAGTCCTCAACTGGCAGCTTCATTAAATAGTACCCGCAAAACACCAGTCTCAACGTCAACAATGAAGAGGCGACTCCGGGATGCTGGCCTTCTAGGAAGAGTTGCAAAGAAAAAGCCATATCTCAGACTAGCCAATAAAAAAGAAAAGATTAAGATGGACAATAGAACACAGACACTGGACAGAGGAAGTTGCCTCTTCATTGTTGACGTTGAGACTGGTGTTTTGTGGGGTACTATTTAATGAAGCTGCCAGTTGAGGACTTGTGAGGCGTCTGTTTCTCAAACCAGACACTCTAATGTACTTGTCCTCTCGCTCAGTTGTGCACCGGGGCCTCCCACTCCTCTTTCTATTCTGGTTAGAAGCCAGTTCGTGCTGTTGAGTGAAGGGAGTAGTACACAGCTTTGTACGAGATTTTCAGTTTCTGGGCAATTTCTCTCATGGAATAGCCTTCATTTCTCAGAACAAGAATAGACTGACGAGTTTCAGAAGAAAGTTCTTTGTTTCCGGCCATTTTGAGCCTGTAATCGAACCCACAACTGCTGATGCTCCAGATACTCAACTAGTCTAAAGAAGGCCAGTTTTATTGCTTATTTAATCAGGACAACAGTTTTCAGCTGTGCTAACATAATTGCAAAATGGTTTTCTAATGATCAATTAGCCTTTTAAAATTATAATCTTGGATTAGCTAACACAACGTGCCATTGGAACACAGGAGTGATGGTTGCTGATAATGGGCCTCTGTCTATGTAGATATTCCATAAAAAATCTGCCGTTTCCAGCTACAATAGTAATTTACAACATTAACGATGTCTACATTGTATTTCTGATCAATTTGATGTTATTTTAATGGACAGAAAAGATGTGCTTTTCTTTCAAAAACAAGGACATTTCTAAGTGACCCCAAACTTTTGAACGGTAGTGTATATAGTCGGAAGATTACATACACCTTAGCCAAACACATTTAAACTCAGTTTTTCACAATTCCTGACATTTAATCCTAGTATCAATTCCCTGTCTTGGGTCAGTTAGGATCACCACTTTATTTTCATAATGTGAAATGTCAGAATAATAGTAGAGAGAATGATTTATTTCAGCTTTTATTTCTTTCATCACATTCCCAGTGGGTCAGAAGATTACATACACTCAATTAGTATTTGGTAGCATTGCCTTTAAATTGTTTAACTTGGGTCAAATGTTTCGGGTAGCCTTCCACAAGCTTCCCACAATAAGTTGGGTGAATTTTGAACCATTCCTCCTGACAGAGCTGGTGTAACTGAGTCAGGTTTGTAGGCCTCCTTGCTTGCACATGCTTTTTCAGTTCTGACCACAAATTTTCTATAGGATTGAGGTCAGGGCTTTGTGATGGGCACTCCAATACTTTACTTTGTTGTCCTTAAACCATTTTGCCACAACTTTGGAAGTATGCTTGGGGTCATCGTCCCTTTGGAAGACCCATTTGCGACCAAGCTTTAACTTCTGACTTATGTCTTGAGATGTTGCTTCAATATATCCACATAATTTTCCTGCCTCATGATGCCATCTATTTTGTGAAGTGAACCAGTCCCTCCTGCAGCAAAGCACCCCCACAACATGATGCTACTACCCCCGTGCTTCACGGTTGGGGTGGTGTTCTTCGGCTTGCAAGCATCCCCCTTTTTCCTCCAAACATAACAATGGTCATTATGGCCAAACAGTTCTATTTTTGTTTCATCAGACCAGAGGACATTTCTCCAAAAAGTACAATCTTTGTCCCCATGTGCAGTTGCAAACCGTAATCTGGCTTTTTTATGGCGGTTTTGGAACAGTGGCTTCTTCCTTGCTGAGCAGCCTTTCAGGTTATGTCGATATAGGACTCGTTTAACTGTGGATATAGAGACTTTTGTACCCGTTTCCTCCAGCATCTTCACAAGGTCCTTTGCTGTTGTTCTGGGATTGATTTGCACTTTTAGCACCAAAGTACATTCATCTCTAGGAGACAGAACACGTCTCCTTCCTGATCGGTATGACGGCTGCGTGGTCCCATGGTGTTTATACTTGCATACTATTGATTGTACAGATGAACGTGGTGCCTTCAGGCATTTGGAAATTGTGCACAAGGATGAACCAGACTTTTTTCTGAGGTCTTGGCTGATTTCTTTTGATTTTCCCATGATGTCAATCAAAGAGAGACTGAGTTTGAAAGTAGGCCTTGAAATACATCCACAGGTACACCTCCAATTGACTCAAATTATGCCAATTAGCCTATCAGAAGCTTCTAAAGCCATGACATCATTTTCTGGAATTTTCCAAGCTGTTTAAAGGCACAGTCAACTTAGTGTATATAAACTTCTGACCCACTGGAATTATGATACGGTGAATTATAAGTGAAATAATCTGTCTGTAAACAATTGTTGAAAAAATTACTTGTGTCATGCACAAAGTAGATGTCCTAACCGACTTGCCAAAACTATAGTTTGTTAACAAGAAATTTGTGGAGTGGTTGAAAAACAAGTTTTAATGACTCCAACCTAAGTGTATGTAAACTTCAACTTTATATGTATGTATGTATGTATGTATGTATGTATGTATGTATATATATATATGTATGTATATATATATATATATGTATAGTTTCTGTGGAGAGGAAGGGAGGGCATCCAATGATACAGCCTTGTTATACAGCCTGATACAACTTGGATTCAACAAAAGGGGGAATGGATTACAGGGTGGAAATGAATCTATCGCCACATTTAAATCAGGACTAAGGACAGCTCCCTTGAGCGAGCCAGAGAACACAGCAGCCGGTGGCCATTGCATCACAGCTGGACGTTCGGGACCTCTCTAGCTGAGCATCATAACACAGGGGCATTGTGACAAAGCCTTCACATCAGTACGATCATTACAACATGCGTTGTGTTTCTTGTTCATGACCAGATAGGATTAAATTCTGCTCTATTTTCGACCTGTGAGCTGGCTTGTTGTTGTACGTAGGGAATTCATTAATTTGGCTGAGATTCGACTTGATATCCGGTTGAATAAAAAAAAAGCAGTGACATCCGGTAAATTCAATAATCGTGGGAAATATGGACACGTTGATTATTGATATGACCTTAGAATATGACGAGAGAACCGACAGAGGCGTCGTTATATTTATACTGTGACAGTGTAGGCCTTTTGGTTTGTGGTGTAGCCTACTGTAGACTAGCAGCCTATGACACAAGCCTCCCTAATATGAAACCTCTGGTTTTAGAAAAAGCCCCCCACTGCTATTCTGGAAATAGAAACAAACCATTATATGTTGCGTGATAATAAAGACCGTTACATGTATGTATATGCTACAAGAATGTAAAACCGCACACTTCAGCAGGCTATAGCCTACGCACATAGCACACGTTTCTATTGCGATATGTTATTGCAATACTTACCGAAATCCGGTATGAAACATATACATCCGAGAACTCCCTGAACTTGCGTATTTGGGGGTCGTGAAGAGAAAATCTTTCTTTATTGACACGTAGCTGATCAATGAGAGTATGAGCAGAGCAACACTGAGCATCACCAACCCCAGGATGCTCGCTACGCGGACCATCTTCCCGAGTTGACATTCCCGTCTGTGCAACGACAAGGATAGCTATGTTGCTATTCAGCGGAGGAGAAGCGACATGTCGGCTTATACCTAGAGACAGTCAGAAGCTGAAAGAGGTAGCGGCAGGCGGCATCTGAAATTGTTCTTGTTTTGAAGGTATGCCTCTGTCTCTTGGCTCAGGGCGGTTCTCATTCTCCCGGTGCATCGGTCCTGCTCGGTTTTGGCTAGAAGGGATACAGCTTTTGTCAAAATAGACTTTTCGTAGCAGGTTTAGGAGAATTTACGCAACATGTTAGGAGAATTAACGTGGCAGGCTAGGATAATTAAGTTAGGTTAGGAAAAGGGTTAGGGTTAGCTAAAATGCAACACGTTTTTTTTTTGTTGACAAAAGCTGTATCCCTTCTAGACATGACAGTCCTGCTCGCTCCATTCCATCCCCTCGCTGCGAAGATAGATCCAGTCGTGATAATGGCGCAAGGAGATGCATGTATTTTGAATCGAATTAATGAACCTTACCAGATGCTTAAAGAAGCAGTGAACTTGTCAATTAAATAAACAACCGCTTTCAGTCTGATGGATCTACAACAACGTACGTTCAATGAGTTAGCCACTAACCATGCAGCTGACTTTAATAAACAACCAGAAACAACTACTGATTTTCAGGTTCGTTATAAAAAAATTAAGTTATTTCAGAATATTTGGGTGAGTTAACTGGTTAACTCATTGATTCTGCTTCGCAGTATACCGGTAGGCTACCACAAAGGGTTACTTATAGTGTAAAGGCTGTCGCTCTCCTCATCCTCGGATGAGGTGAGGAGAGAAGGATCTTCAGACCAAAACGCAGGCTTTGGGAAATAAGCCATCTTTATTATAAAATATGATGGCAACACGAAACGAAACAAAACACTTTCAAAACTACAAAACAAGAAAACGACGTAGACGAAACCTGAACATAAACTTACATAACTAAACATAAACTTACGTACAGGAAACAGACGACATCGAAACGAAACGAAACAAACAAACGCTACAGTCCCGTGTGGCACGAACATACATACTGACACAGGAGACAATCACCCACAACGAACACTGTGAAAACACCTACCTAAATATGACTCTTAATTAGAGGAACGCCAAACACCTGCCTCTAATTAAGAGCCATACCAGGCAACCCATAAACCAACATAGAAACAGAAAACATAGAATGCCCACCCAAACTCACGTCCTGACCAACTAACACATACAACAAACTAACAGAAATAGGTCAGGAACGTGACATAACCCCCCCCATAAGGTGCGAACTCCGGGCGCACCAGCACAAAGTCTAGGGGAGGGTCTGGGTGGGCATCTGACCACGGTGGTGGCTCAGGCTCCGGGCGAGGTCCCCACCCCACCATAGTCAATCCCAGCTTCCATCTCCCCCTATGAATGTCCACCCTCATCTTACCCCCACAAAATCCTCTTGGTAACATCAACAACAGGGGCAGCACCGGGACAGAGGGATAGATCAAGACAGAGGGATAGCTCAAGACAGAGGGATAGATCAGGATATAGAGGTAGCTCAGGATAAAGAGGGAGATCAGGATAGAGGGGCAACTCCGGACTGAAAGGCAGCTCCGGACAGAGAGACAGCTCTGGACTGAGGGGCAGTTCTGGGTAAATAGCCGCTCCGGGCTAAGGGACAGCTCATGACTGGCTAACGGCTCTAGACGCTCATGGCAGGCTGACGGCTCTCGACGCTCATGGCTGGCTGACGGCTCTCGACGCTCATGGCTGGCTGACGGCTCTCGACGCTCATGGCTGGCTGACGGCTCTCGACGCTCATGGCTGGCTGACGGCTCTCGACGCTCATGGCTGGCTGACGGCTCTCGACGCTCATGGCTCGCTGACGGCTCTCGACGCTCATGGCTCGCTGACGGCTCTGGACGCTCATGGCTGGCTGAAGGCTCTGGACGCTCATGGCTCACTGACGGCTCTGGCAGATCCTGTCTGGTTGGCGGCTCTGGCAGATCCTGTCTGGTTGGCGGCTCTGGCAGATCCTGTCTGGTTGGCGGCTCTGGCAGATCCTGACTGATAACTGGCTCTAGCGGCTCCTGACTGACTATCGGCTCTGACGGCTCGGGACAGACGGGCGGCTCTAATGGCTCAGGACAGACGGATGGCTCAGATGGCGCTGAGGAGACGGATGGCTCAGACGGCGCTGGGGAGACGGATGGCTCAGACGGCGCTGGGGAGACGGATGGCTCAGATGGCGCTGGGGAGACGGATGGCTCAGATGGCGCTGGGGAGACGGATGGCTCAGATGGCGCTGGGGAGACGGATGGCTCAGACTGCACCTGTCTGACGGAAGGCTCTGGCTGCTCCTGTCTGGCGGAAGGCTCTGTAGGCTCATGGCAGACGGGCAGCTTTGCAGGCTCATGGCAGACAGGCAGTTCATGCGCCGTTGGGCAGACGGCAGACTCTGGCCGGCTGAGACGCACTGTAGGCTTGGTGCGTAGTGCCGTAACTGGAGGCACCTGACTGAGGACACGCACTTCAAGCCTAGTGCGGGGAGCAGGGACAGGGCACACTGAACTCTCAAAGCGTGCTGTATTCCTGGTGCGTGGTACCGGCACTGGTGGCACCGGGCTGAGTGCACGCACATCAGGACGAGTACGGGGAGAAACAGTGTGCACAGGACTTAGGAGACGCACATGAGGCTTAGTGCGTGTGGCCGGAACTGGAGGCACCGAACTGGATACACGCACCATAGGAAGAGTGCGTGGAGGAGGAACAGGGCTCTGGAAACGCACTGGAAGCCTGGTGCGTGGTGTAGGCACTGGTGGTACTGGGCTGGGGCGGGGAGGTAGCGCCGGAAATACCGGACCGTGCAGGCGTACTGGCTCTCTTGAGCACCGAGCCTGCCCAACCTTACCTGGTTGAATGCTCCCCGTCGCCCAACCAGTGCGGGGAGGTGGAATAACCCGCACCGGGCTATGTAGGCGAACCGGGGACACCATGCGTAAGGCTGGTGCCATGTAAGCCGGCCCGAGGAGACGCACTGGAGACCAGACGCGTTGAGCCGGCCTCATGACACCTGGCTCAATGCCCAATCTAGCCCTACCAGTGCGGGGAGGTGGAATAACCCGCACTGGGCTAATCACTCGTACAGGAGACACCGTGCGCTCTACTGCGTAACACGGCGCCTGCCCGTACTCCCGCTCTCCACGGTTAGCCTGGTAAGTGGGCGCAGGTCTCCTACCTGCCCTTGGCCCACTACCTCTTAGGCCCCCCCCAAGAAATTTTTGGGTGGTACTCACGGGCTTTACAGGCTTCCGTGCTAGACGCGTCCCCTCATAACTCCGGTTCCCTTCTCCGGTTCCCTTCTCCGGTTTCCAGCCACGTCTCTTTGCTGCCTCCTCATACCACCGCTCTTGGGCTCTCGCTGCCTCCATCTCCTCACGAGCGCGGCGATATTCCCCAATGTGAGCCCAGTGTCCTTTTCCCTCCAGTACTTCCTCCCAAGTCCACGATTCCTGTGTAGCAGGCCACTGCTCGAATTCACGCCGCTTGGTTCTGGATCGGTGGGTGGTTCTGTAACGGCTTTCCTCCTCCTCTTCATCAGAAGAGGAGGAGCAGGGATCGAACCAAAATGCAGCTGAGTTTGTAGACATATTTATTAACGAAAAACACGAACTCGACTAATACACTAACAAAACAAATAAACGGTGTAGACAGACCTAGACGACGGACTCACATAACACGAATAATGCACGAATTGGGAATATAGTCTACACATAAATAAACGAAGAACAAACAAACCGAAAACAGTCCCGTGTGGCGCAACGACATACACAAACACAGGAGACAATCACCCACAACGAACACTGTGAAAACACCTACCTAAATATGACTCTTAATTAGAGGAACGCCAAACACCTGCCTCTAATTAAGAGCCATACCAGGCAACCCATAAACCAACATAGAAACAGAAAACATAGAATGCCCACCCAAACTCACGTCCTGACCAACTAACACATACAACAAACTAACAGAAATAGGTCAGGAACGTGACATATAGTCTGCTTTGCAAAACCGCATGGATTCTGTTAAACCTGCATGCCATTTTAATCACTGCTTTCTAGAGATCTGTTCCGTGCTGTTTTGACGGTTTTCTCAGTGATAAGGGTTCAAAGAGCATGTAGGCTACATTAGGGTTATTCTGCAGTGTAACTGTCCATCAATACACCACAACACAAGTTGTTTTCCTGTGTGCTGTCAAAGTCTTTTAGTGGGGTATCATGTGGGTCCATATATTAAAGTTGTACATACACTTTATATACAAAGTTATGTGGACAACTCTTCGGATTCAGCTATTTTCAGCCACACCCGTTCCCGACAGGTGTATATATAATCGAGCACCATGCAATCTCCATAGTCACACATTGGCAGTAGAATGGCCTTGCTGATGAGCTCAGTGACTTTCAACGTGGCACCGTCATAATATGCCACCTTTCCAACAAGTCAGTTAGTCAAATTTCTGCCCTGCTAGAGTTTCCCCCGGTCAACTTTAAGTGCTGTTATTGTGAAGTGGAAACCTCTAGAAGCCACAACGGCTCAGCCGTGAAGTGGTAGGCCACACAAGCTCACAGAATGTGACCACCATGTTCTGAAGCACGTAACAATTGTCTGTTCTCGGTTGCAACACTCACTACAGAGTTCCAAATTTCCTCTGGAAGCAACGTCAGCACAAGAACTGTTCGTCGGGAGCTTTATGAAATTAGTTTCCATGGCCGAGCATACGCACACAAGCCTAAGATCACCATGCGCAATGCCAAGCATCGGCTGGAGTGGTGGAAAGCTCGCCGCCATTGGACTTTTGAGCAGTGGAAACGCTTTCTCTAGACTGATAAATCACTCTTCACTATCTGGCAGTCCGACAAACGAATCTGCTTGGAGAACGCTACCTGCCCCAATGCATAGCGCCAAATGTAAAGTTTAGAGTAAGAAGAATAATGCCCGTGAACAAAGCGAGGTCCATATAGAAGTGGTTTTGTCGAGATCAGTGTGGAAGAACTTGACTGGCCTGCACAGAGCCCTGACCTCAACCCCACCGGACACCTTTGGGATGAATTGGAACGCCGACTGCGAGCCAGGCCTAATCGCCCAACATCAGTGCCCGACCTCATTAATGCTCTTGTGGCTGAATGGAAGCAATTCCCCGCAACAATGTTCCAACATGTCTGTGAAGACACCTGACAGCTGGTCTGCACATACTTTGAGAACGCGCCCTGGTATTCCATCTGATTGTTAACCAGTTTAAAATGTTTTGCCCACATCGGCCACAGTCATCCGGAAAAACAGAGGCTTTCATGCAAGGCACAGTGTTATATTCCTCAAAGCTAGCATAAAAGGCATTTAGCTTGTTTGGGAGTTCTGCATTGCTGGGCAGCTCACGGCTGGGTTTCCCTTCGTAATCCATTATCGTCTGCAAGCCCTGACACATACGACAAGCGTCGTAGCCGGTGTAATAGGATTCCACCTTCCTCTTATATTGACCTTTTGCACGTTTGATGTCTCGTCGGAGGTCGTATGCGTCCATGTCCGTGTCCCGTTCATTGTAAGCGGTAGCTCTAGCCTTTAGCTCAGCGTGGATATTGCCTGTAATCCATGGTTTTTGGTTTGAATACATTCTTATAGTCACTGTGGGGACGACATCGTCTATGCACTTATTGATGAAGCCCTTGACTGGTACGTCTACCCCTGACAATGAGTCCATTGCTAATTCTCTGTTCTTGTAACATTCTCTGTATGAGAAGATATTCCTTCTGAGTTGCAGTATCTGTAAAGGATAGAAAGACATCCCCTGTATGTTTCCACTGTTTCCTATAGGATAGATATATACAGTAGAGCAGAGTGATGGGCAGTGGCCTTTCAGAGATGACCTTTCAGAGATTACCTTTCAGAGATGACCTCTCAGAGATTACCTTTCCACTTCTATCACTCCCTGAGGTTGCCCCATCCCCCTCCTCACCCCCTCCTCACCCCTGCTCCTCCAACTCCTTACCCCCCCAACCCCTGCTCCTCCACCTCCTCACCACCCCTCACCCCCTGCTCCTCCACCTCCTCACCCTCTTGCCTCACCCCCCACCTCATCCCCCTCGTCCTCCACCTTAGTAAAATGGCGCCGATAGATAGGGCAGCCATGTTTTTAGCCCCTAGGCAACTTTGCAATGTTTAGTTTTTTTATTTGTTATTTCTTACATTATTAGCCCCCAAAATGTTTTTGTTAGTAGATACAGCCTGGAAGACCTTTTGGATATCAGAGCGGCGGTAACTCACCAGCACTACAACCAGAAATACGACTTTCCTGAACCGGATCCGTTGTTCGTACCCGCCAGGGCAATTGAACTGATCCCAGAGATTGATCCAAAACGCCACCGGCAGAGAAGAGGTATTCGGAGTGGACTTCTAGTCCTACTCAGGAGGAGGGCACACCACCCACCGCTTCCGAGTATAATGTTCAGTCTCTGGATAATAAAGTTGACGAGCTCAGGGCGAGGATTTCCTTCCAGAGAGACATCAGGGATTGTAACATACTCTGTTTCACGGAAACATGGCTCTCTTGGGATATACTGTCTTAGTCCGTACAGCCAGTTGGGTTCTCAGTTTATCGCGCAGACAGGAAAAAAGATCTCTCTGGGAAGAAGGGTATGTTTCATGATTAACTACTCATGGTGTGATTGTGACAACATACAGGAACTCAAGTCCGTTTGTTCACCCGACCTAGAATACCTCACAATCAAATTCCCACCGTATTACCTTCCAAGAGAATTCTCGTAAGTGATAGTCACAGCCGGGTATATCACCCTTCAAGCCGATACCACGGCGACCCTCAAAGAACTTCACTGGACTTTATGCAAACCGGAAACCACATATCCTGAGGCTGCATTTATTGTAGTTGGGGATTTTAACAAAGGAAATCTGAGGAAAACGCTACCAAAGTTCTATCAACACATTGACTGTAGTACTCTCGCTGCTAAAACACTCGACCACTGCTACTCCAACTTCCGGGATGCCTACAAGGCCCTCCCCCACCCTCCCATCGGCAAATCTGATCACGACTCCATTTTGCTCCTCCCTTCTTATAGGCAGAAACTCAAACAGGAAGTACCCGTGCTAAGGACCATTCAATACTGGTCTGACCAATCGGAATCCACGCTTCAAGATTGTTTTGATCACACGGACTGGGATATGTTCCGGGTAGCCTCCGAGAATAACTTTGACGAATACACTGATATGGTGACTGAGTTTATCAGGAAGTGTATAGGAGATGTTGTACCCACTGTGACTATTAAAACCTACCCTTATCAGAAACTGTGGATAGATGGCAGCATTTGTGCAAAACTGAAAGGGCGAACCATCACATTTAACCATGGCAAGGTGACTGGGAATATGGCCGAATGCAAACAGTGTAGTTATTCCCTCCGTAAAGCAATCAAACAGGCAAAACATCAGTATAGAGACATAATGGAGTCGCAATTCAATGGCTCAGACATGAGATGTATGGGGCAGGGTCTACCGACAATCATGGACTACAAAGAGAAAACCAGCCACTTCGCGGACACCGACGTCTTGCTTCCAGACAAGCTAAACACCTTCTTCGCCCGCTTTGAGGATGACACAGTGCCGCCGACACAGCCCGCTACCAAGGACTGTGGGCTCTCCTTCTCCGTGGCCGACATGAGTAAGACATTTAAGCTTGTTAACCCTTGCAAGGCTACCGGCCCAGACGGCATTCATAGCCGCGTCCTCAGAGCATGCGCAGACCAGCTGGCTGGAGTGTTTACAGACATATTCAATCTCTCCTTATCCCAGTCTGCTGTGCCCACATGCTTCAAGATGTCCAAGATGTACCCAAGAAGACAAAGGTAACTGAACTAAATGGCTATCACCCCATAGCACTCACCTCTGTCATCATGAAGTGCTTTGAGAGACTAGTCAAGGATCATATCACCTCCACCCTACCTGACACCCTTGACCCACTTCAATTTGCTTAACGCCCCAAAAGATCCACAGACGATGCAATCACCATCACACTACACACTGCCCTAACCCATCTGGACAAGAGGAATACCTATATAAGAATGCTGTTCATTGAGTATAGCTCAGCATTCAACACCATAGTACCATTCAAGCTCATCATTAAGCTCGAGGCCCTGAGTCTGAACCCCGCCCTGTGCAACTGGGTCCTGGACTTCCTGATGGGCCTCCCCCAGGTGGTGAAGGTACGAAACAACACCTCCACTTCACTGATCCTCAACACAGGGGCCCCACAAGGGTGGGTGCTCATCCACCTCCTGTACTCCCTGTTCACCCATGACTGCGTGGTCACGCACGCCTCCAACTTAATCATCAAGTTTGCAGACGACACAACAGTAGTAGGCCTGATTACCAACAATGGTGATACAGCCTACAAGGAGGAAGTAAGGGCCCTGGGAGTGTAGTGCCAGGAACATAACCTCTCACTCAATGTCAACAAAACAAAGCAGCTGATCGTGGACTTCAGGAAACAGCAGAGGGAGCACCCCTCTATCCACATCGATGGGACCACAGTGGAGAAGGTGGAAAGCTTTAAGTTCTTCGGCGTACACGTCAGTGATGAAATGGTCCTCCCACACACACAGCGACTCTTCATTCTCAGGAGGCTGAAGCAATTTTTCTTGGCACCTATAACCCTCACAAACATTTACAGCTGCACAATTGATAGCATCCTGTCGGGCTGTATCACCGCCTGTTACGGCAACTGCACCACCCGCAACCACAGGGCTCTCCAGAGGGTTGTGCGGTCTGCCCAACGCTTTGGTCTATTTTACCAAGAAGGAGAGTGATGGAGTGCTGCGTCAGATGATCTGGCCTCCACAATCCCCCGACCTCAACCAAATCGAGATGGTTTGGGATGAGTCGCACCGCTGAGTGAATAAAAAGCAGACAACAAGTGCTCAACATATGTGGGAACTCCTTCAAGACTGTTGGAAAAGCATTCCAGGTGAAGCTGGTTGAGAGAATGCCAAGAGTGTGCAAAGCTGTCATCAAGGCAAAGGGTGGCTATTTGAAGAATCTCAATATAAAACATACTTTGATTTGTTTAACACTTTTTTGGTTACTACATGATTCCATATGTGTTATTTCATAGTTTCTATGTGTTCACTATTATTCTACAATGTAGAAAATAGTACAAATTAATTAAGAAAAACCCTTGAATGAGTAGGTGTTCTAAAACCTTTGACCAGTAGTGTATATTCTTAATTCCATTCCTTACTTTAGATGTGTGTGTATTGTGTATGTTGTTGTGAATTGTAAGATATTACTTGTTAGAAATTACTGCACTGTTGGAACTAGAAACACAAGCATTTCGCTACTGCTAAGCTATCTGCTCGCTCGCTATCTGCTAAGCACATGTATGTGACCAATAAAATTAGATTTTGATTTGACCTCCTCACCCTCCTCCTCCTCACCCTCTCGCCTCTTCCTCCTCTTGACCCCCTCACCCGATCAGTTTCTCTCTTGACTCATCTCTGGGTTTGAGACAGATCAGATTTGGAGACAGACAGATCAGTTTCTCTCTTGACTCTCTGTGTTTGAGACAATGGTAATGAGCTGTAGATCTTCAGGTAATCTCAGGTAACTTGATTACCTTTAGGGGATTACAATTACATACAGCACATGGTTACTTTATCAGCACAAAATCAATGAAGTCAAGAGTGACGTAAAAAAAACAATGGAAAACTTTGAACGTTATAACGGGTTGGAATTCAAACATGTCTCCCTCTTTTGTTGAATCAGAGAGTACATTTATCACCAAACCACGTGACATTGCAAATTCTTTTACAGAATATTTCACGGCCAAAGTGGAAAAGGTTGAGAAATGAGGTCCCACTGATGGCTCCCTGTCGTATACACACATAAAAGATTGTATCATGAATGAGAGGAAGTTTGACATTTTTGGTGGGAAGTATGTTACTCTCTCTTTCTGATGATAGGGACAGATCATCTTGGAGTTCCACACCAATTTGTCATATTTTGAATAGGTGCTTGATGTGTGGGGTGTTTCCCTAGAAATCTGGAAAGCGTTAAAGGTCATTCCAGTACCTAAGGAAGAAAAATCTGTCTTCACTGGTCCAAATAGTCGTCCTAAAAGCTTGCTGACTGTGTTTAAATAAATTCAGGGTTGTCTCTAATATAATGATCTGATAACGAGTTTCCAGCATTGCAAACAGAGGAGGGCATTCGGCCTTAGCGCAAATCACAGATGATTGGCTAAAGAGTATGGATGACAGGAAGTCAGTTCATGAACTGTTTCTATGTAAACTCAAATTTGATGGTTTTATGTCTGCCGCTCTCTCTTGGATGGAAAGCTTCCAGGAGGCCGAACCATTTTCTTTAATGGCAGCTTTTCGGGACAGTAAAGATTTAACTTGTGGCGTTCCTCAAGGCAGCTGCCTAGGCCCACTTTTCTACTCTATCTTTTCTAACGATTTTCAGTAATGAACAACGCAAGAGTGGTTATGTGTGCTGATGACTCTACAATGTACAGTATAGTGCTGCATCAGCATATAATGAACTAACAGATGTACTGAGCAAAGAATTAACAATAGTGGGTTAATATTAACAAAAATTGTGTTGAATATTTCTAAAACAAAATGTGTTGTATTTGGTCCAAGATATATGGTTACTGGTGACCCTCAATTAAACTTGTTGATGGATGGGTTGCCTGTGGAACAAGTTAAATAGACCAAACTCCTTGGTGTCACGTTTGACTATCCTGGTCTGAACATATAGATAATATTATAATTAAAATGGGTAAGTTCATTGCCGTAACAAGAGACTGTTCTTTGTATTTAACATCCAGCACTCTGAATCAGGTGATTTAAGCTTTGGTTATATTACACTTAGAGTACTGTCCAGTTATATGGTCATCTGCAGCAAAGAAAGATAACAAAAAAAAGCTCCAACTCTCTCAAAACATGGCTGCCAGACTAGCTCTTCATAGCTCTATGCATATGAATGTCGACCCAATGCATCTTAGTCTCTCATTGCTTCCCATCGTAAGCAAATTAGTATCCAGTCTTTAGATATTTACATATATATATTTTTTGGGGAATGTAGCAATTTTCAAGATTTTTTATTTTTTTTCAAATCAATTAGTGTCTACAAGAAAAGTTCTTAACCATCAAATCAGACAGGTACGTACAGGTCATCTGATAGCCCCCAGACACAGTAACGTACAGAGCCATCACTAAATGGAATTCTTTACCAGATCACATTTCTGAGGCAAAAAGGAAACCTACCTCGAAGAAAACAATTAGCAAAAAGGAAACCTACCTCGAAGAAAACAATTAGCAAAAAGGAGACCTACCTTGAAGAAAACAATTAGCAAAAAGGAAACCTACCTCGAAGAAAACAATTAGCAAAAAGGAAACCTACCTTGAAGAAAACAATTAGCAAAAAGGAAACCTACCTCGAAGAAAACAATTAGCAAAAAGGAAACCTACCTCGAAGAAAACAATTAGCAAAAAGGAAACCTACCTTGAAGAAAACAATTAGCAAAAAGGAAACCTACCTCGAAGAAAACAATTAGCAAAAAGGAAACCTACCTCAAAGAAAACAATTAGCAAAAAGGAAACCTACCTCAAAGAAAACAATTAGCAAAAAGGAAACCTACCTCGAAGAAAACAATTAGCAAAAAGGAAACCTACCTCAAAGAAAACAATTAGCAAAAAGGAAACCTACCTCAAAGAAAACAATTAGCAAAAAGGAAACCTACCTCAAAGAAAACAATTAGCAAAAAGGAAACCTACCTCAAAGAAAACAATTAGCAAAAAGGAAACCTACCTCGAAGAAAACAATTAGCAAAAAGGAAACCTACCTCAAAGAAAACAATTAGCAAAAAGGAAACCTACCTCGAAGAAAACAATTAGCAAAAAGGAAACCTACCTCGAAGAAAACAATTAATAACATCTAAATGCATCGGATCATATGACTGGACAGATACTAATCACATTGAATGTTATTAAATGTATTATATTTAAGGTATTTTAATTCTGTAATGTTTTCATGACATATGCTAGTAGTGTCTTTAATGTAAAATGTAATTGCTGGTCCCTACCTCTGAGGAAGTACAGTTCCCGCTCAGCCCAGTCAAAACTGTTCGCTGCTCTGGCACCCCAATGGTGGAACAAACTCCCTCACGACGCCAGGTCAGCGGAGTCAATCACCACTTTCCGGAGACACCTGAAACCCCACCTCTTTAAGGAATACCTAGGATAGGATAAAGTAATCCTTCTAACCCCCCCCCCCCCTTAAAAGATTTAGATGCACTATTGTAAAGTGGTTGTTCCACTGGATATCATAAGGTGAATGCACCAATTTGTAAGTCGCTCTGGATAAGAGCGTCTGCTAAATGACTTAAATGTAAAATGTAAAATGTAATAGATAGATATGTGTTGACTCCCAGGAAGATTAGCTGATGTTATGGCGTCAGCTAACGAGGATCCCAGCACATGCCTAGGCAACTGTTTTCTAAGACAGAGGATTCATTGGACAGGTTATGGGTATGTACCTGTGAAAGTGGTCAGTATAGGCTGCCTGTAGAGTCTTTCCTAATGCTATACCCCATCCTCTCCTCTCTCCTATCTCCTAACTCATATCTCCCCTCTCTCCTCTCCCTTCTCTCCTCTCCCCTCTTTCCTCTCCCCTCTCCCCTCTATCCTCTCTCTCCTCTCCCCCCCCCCCCTCCTCTCCCCTCTTTCCTCTCCCCTCTCTTCTCTTCTCTTCTCCCCTCTCCCCTCTCCCCTCTTTCCTCCCTCTCTCCTCTCTCCCCTCTTTCCTCTCCCCTCTCTCCCCTCTCTCTCCTCTCTCCCCTCTCTCTCCTCTCTCTCCTCTCTCTCCTCTCCAAATGAGGCCCAGGCAGGGATCACCAGAGAGGATGTGGGTGTGTGCTCACCAGGATTGCATTAGGGCTGTCTGAAATGTCTGTCCATGCTCGGACGCTCCTGTCACATTGTACTCTGTGCTCAATGGGCCAGAAGAAGAGGCTCTATGAATTGTCCATTAGCCCAGTTGGGTTAATGACCTGCGCCAAACTGCTTCAAACTGCTTTCCAGCCAAATTGCCTACAACACACAAACACACGACACCATTAGTTTTGATGTCAGAACTCTGCAATCAGTGGTACCATCCCAAATGGCAGCCTATTTCCTATATAGTACACTACAACCGTATTGGCCCTGATCAAAAGTAGGGCACTATATAGAGAGTAGTGTGCCGCTTGAACAAAGAGGGCTTCATAATTGTTCACTGGGCGGCGGTTCCTTTGTCTCAATCAAATGAGCGTGAAATTGCACTTCTCAGTTAGCCGTGTAAAGTAGCCTCACACAGTCAGCACAGAGTCGAGGCAAATGAAGGCCCTTCTGTCCTTACGCACGCACGCACGCACGCACGCACGCACGCACGCACGCACGCACGCACGCACGCACGCACGCACGCACGCACGCACGCACGCACACACACACACACACACACACACACACACACACACACACACACACACACACACACACACACACACACACACACAGGTGCCCCAGGAAGAAATGACTTAAAGGTAGACTCAGTGAGACTCACTGTACACGACTATTGTAATTGGCGATTTTAATATTATCTCAGTGAACATTGACAATTCAATATTTTTCAAGGACTAGTTCAGAGCAGGAAGGAAAACCTACTGTACTTCCTCCAGCCAAGGTCACACTGAAGAGTGAAGATTCCCCAGACTGTTGATCACAACTCCAGGTCCCGGGCTGAGGGCTGTGGTACCTTCCTATTCTGAGGAGTAAATGAAGTTTCATACAGTGCTTTGTTATTTCATGAATAGACAGCCGGCCTTATCGACAATAGACAAAAAACAAGGATCTGTGGCATCAGTCATGGTTTAGAGGTGGACAGCTGAAATGGACTGAGCTATGGTCCAGAGGAAGGCCAGTGGACAGGGCCTTTAGCTGGCCGATCTGGGGCTAAATGCGGGCTATTTTTTTTTAGACGGTACAGGGCTAAGATGAATGGACACATTAGGAGTGTGGAGATGGTCCTGGCTGGCCTCCACCCTCTGCCCCAGCCACACCTCTCCCCCCCTATGTGTTTTGATGTATAGCTGTAGGGTCAGTCACTGTGAGACCAATGGACTGGGGTGCGGGGGACAGAGAGCGGAGCGGACGGACCGACCAGCTGAGATGGGGGGGGGGGGGGGGGGGGCTGCTGTGGTTGCCAAGCAACGTGCTGACCAAGGGGAGCGGTGCCCTGATTGCAGTCACTCCGGATCAATTTCCGCGTGCGTAGAGCTGACCAGTATCAATCACCCTGACTCACAGAGGGGAAAACTCATTCATTAGACGAGTTTTGGGGTGGGGGGCAGGTGATGTTGAGGAGAGAGAAAGAAAGAAAGAGCAGGGTGGAGGGAAATGAAAGTGAGTTCACAGCACCACAGTGGTTCAACACTGACCAAAAGACACATACATCTCCAGAGGGAGACAGTTTTAAATTGTAGTTGTTGTCAGTGTGTCACTTTGTGACTCTGATTGACGGAAGTACAGTACCACAGCGTTAGTGGTATTTTTTGTATTAATTCAGTGATTATTCTGAGTGCATGCCAACGATAGTGTCATTTCAGAACTTTTATTCATGAGACAGTCATAGACGTTGCCATTAACACACAAGAATATATTGTAGTGAATTGGAGGAGCTGCCCCAAAACCTTTTTTACACCAAGTTGGTCTGAACCTCTTGACAAGGTCGTCATCCAGAATGGCACCCTATTCCATATACATTCGGAAAGCATTCAGACCCCTTGACTCTTTACACATTTTGCTACTTAACAGCCTTATTCTAAAATGGATTTAAAAAAAACAACATGTCTCATCAATCATCAATCCCCATAATGACAAAGCAAAAACATTTTTTTTTATTTTTTTTTTTAGAAATGTTGGCAAATGTATTAAAAATAAAAAAACAGAAAACCTTATTTACATAAGTATTCAGAACCTTTGTTATGAGACTTGAAATTCAGCTCAGGTGCATCCTGTTTCCATTAATCATCCTTGAGATGTTTCTTCAACTTGATTGGAGTCCACCTGTGGTAAAATCAATTGATTGGACATGATTTGGAAAGGCACACACCTCTCTAGATAAGGTCCCACAGTTGACCGATCATGTCTGAGCAAAACCAAGCCATGAGGTCAAAGGAATTGTCCGTAAAGCTCCGAGACAAGATTGTGTCGAGGCACAGATCTTCGGAAGGGTACCAAAACATTTCTGCAGCACTGATGGTTCCCAGAGAACACAGTGGCCTCCATCATTTTGAAATGGAAG